>NW_028270180.1:23786280-24086280 GCF_037043375.1 Chiloscyllium plagiosum | reverse complement strand
TTGAAGTTCCTCGATCATAATAAAACCCATTCCCCTTAATCTATCAGCACGCTCCTTTCATTTATTCATTAGTGCGGTGCTCAAAATTGTATACTACGTCCTAGTTGTCGCTGAACCAGTGCCTTATAAAGGCTTATTTCAATGTGCTCTAAACCTCTATTTATAAAGGCCAGGATTTTGCACAGGTTTTAAAATTAAACTTTGTTGACCTATCCCACTACTTTCATCAATGCGTGCCCAGAAACATCCAAATCCTTTTGTTCCAGCATCTCCATTAAATTATATTTTCCAAATGTATTTATTTTATGGCTTTACTTATTCTTCAAAAATGAATCACTTCACAATTCTCTACATTAAATTTAATTTGTCAAATTTCCACTTGTGGCCTGTTGAAGTTGTGTTCTGTACAGCAAGGTTTCAGCCATTAACGGGAAAACCCGACTTAGACAAAAACAGAAATTCCTGGTAGAGCTCAGCAGGTCTGGCAGCAGCTGCAGAGAGAAAGCAGAGTTAGTGTTTCGGGTCCAGTGACCCTTCCTCAGAACTGTTCTGAATTCTGAGGAAGGGTCACTGGACCCAAAAGATTAACTCTGATTTCTGTCTACAGATGCTGCCAGACCTGCAGAGCTCTTCCAGCAATTTCTATTTTTGTCTCCGATTTCCAGCATCCGCAGTTCTTTTGGTTTTTTTTAATTTCGTATTTCACTCTATATCTTCCCTCAGTCTGAAGAATAACTGTTCACCCTGCTCATGGTTTCCTGTCACTCAGCTGACTTCATATTCCAAGGTGTCACCGTCCCTTTTATTAGGTGTTGTAATATTTACCCTTTAACATGGCCTCACAGTTAGAGATATGAATCTCAAGATGATTGCAACCACTTTCAAACTTGGAAGGTTCAATGAAAAGAAATACAGTGTATGATTCAAATTGTGACCAACATAACAGAAAGTTTAGATTGATAAATATAAATTACTTTGGTCTATTATTACTAGTTGATCTAATAGTGATTCTTTATGATTAAACAACAACTTGTATTTTTTAAAGTTCTTTTGATAATGTGGACTTTGTAACAAGACCAACATTGTTTGCCCATCCCTAATTGCCCTTGAATTGAATAATATTGCTGATGTCCTTGCAAGTTAACCACAGGACAACAATCTCTCCATCAACATCGATAAAACAAAGGAGCCAGATATTGACTTCAGGAAGCAGAGTGGAAGGCACGCTCTTGTCTGTATTATGGTGTTGAAGTGAAGATGGTCAAGAACATTAAATTCCTGGGAGTGATCATCACCAACAATCTGTCCTAGTCCACCCATGTCAATGAATGATCAGGAAAGCATGACAATGTCTCTACTTCCTCAAGAGGCTATGGAAATTCAGCATGTCCACAAGGACTCTTACCAATTTTTTTTTTATAGATGCAGTACAGAGAGCAGTCTATCTGGATGCATCACAGTGAAATTTGGCAACTGCTCTTCCCAAGACTACAAGAAACTAGAGACTCGTGAACACAGCCCAGTCCAATCACACAAACCAGGCTTCCATCTATTGACTCCATCTATACTTCCTGCTGCCTCAGGAAAGCGACCAACATAATCAAAGAACCCTCCCGCCTCAGTTATGCTCTCTTCCGCTTGGCAGAGGGTATACAAGTTTGTATACATGCACAAATAAAGTCATGAACAACTGCTGTTATTGGACTTCTGAATGGATCTCTCAAATTTTAAATTTAATGTTGATCTCACTCTGTGCAACTTCTCTGCATCTGTAACACCATATTCTTCACTCTGTTCTACTATCCTCATGCACCTTTGTATGGTATGATGCGCAAGTACTGCACACAAAACAAAAGTTCTCACTGTACCTGTGACAATAATAAATCAAAAAATATAATACACATGTAGGCCAGACCAAGTAAGGTTGGCAGATTTTCATCCTCAAAGGGCACTTGTGAACCAGATGGATTTTTTTAACAACAATTGATGGTAGTTTCATGGTCACTATTACTTTGTTCTTGCTGCTGAAATGGGATTTAAACCCACAATCCCAAATGCATTAGCCATATTCTCTAAATTACTGGTCCAGTGGCATTGCCACTAGACCCACGTCTCCCCAAAGTCAGTAGTACTTTTAATTTACTAAAACATCCCAGAGTGCTGGATAGAATTGTTATAAGCAAGTTGATATTGAGCCATATCAGACCATAGGGCCCAAAACTTGGTCTGTGGAAGGCCCTAAGGAGTATCTAATGAGGAGAATCAAATAGAAAGGTTTAGGGAGGGGATTCCAGAGCTAAGAGTCCAGACTGCAAATTGTAAACCAGAGGTGCTTAGAGGCAAAGGTTAGATAAACACATATCTCAGGTTAGAGAGACACACAGAGGCCATGGCGGAATTAAGAAACAAGGGTGTGAATTTTAAAATCAAGCCATTGCTTAACTGGGAGTGAGCATAGTTGAATCAATCACATCACTGTGGAAGTGGAGTCAAATGTAGGCCAGAGCAGGTAAGGATAGCAGTTTCCTTCCCTAAGGGACGTTGGTGAACGCAATAGATTTTTACTAAATGGCAGTTTAATGGTCACCATTACTAAAAATGATATGTTCCAGGTTTACTCATTGACTTTAATTTCCACCAGCTGCCGTGATGGGATTTTAAACATGTCCCCATTGGCCAAGGCTTTTGAATTATTTTCTCCATGAAATTAGTGCTATACTCACACCACCAATCCTATTACCCCCATCCTTAGAAGAGGAAAACAAAATATGGAAGAGCACTTCTTTTGAGAAGGCATTTTAGAGCTTGAGTCCAGGAAGCCGAGGTGGGTCCTCCAATAGAGGAGTAATTGGAAATGAAATAACTGAAAATGGAATAGTTTAGGTTGGATGGGCTTCAGATCGGTTTCACAAGTTGGCACAACATAGAGGACCAAAGGGCCTGTAATGCACTGTAATAATGTTCTAATTAAGATTAGATTTTTTTGATTAGATTTCCTACAGTATGGAAATAGGCCGTTCGGCCCAGCAAGTCCACACCGACCCTCCGAAGAGTAACCCATCCAGACCCATCTCCATCTCCACCCCCCGCCCCCCCCATATTCATCCCTGACTAGCATCAGGGATGCTAGTTAACAAAATGCAAGATACTAATTAATATCAGGAATGCTCAGGATTGCATAACCAGATTGTTTCCCCCTGGAAAAAGAAGTTACATTTGGAACATGTGGGTCTGTAGTTATTTTAAAACATGATTTGTCCATGAAGACGATTTGCACGACTGGGAAGAACATGTTGCATTTTTGCACCTTGTGTCAAGATCAATAATTGCCTGTTCACCAGGTTAGCTGAAACATGTGTGTACAGAAGGTTTTCCTGACTCAACCCATAATATTGTTTTAGTTATACTTACAAAAAATCTGCCCTGAGTGTCCATGTCTGATTTACAGCTTACCTTGGTATATAAGAAAGTCTTCAAGGAGAAAGTTAGGACTGCAGATGCTGGAGATCAGAGCTGAAAATGTGTTGCTGGAAAAGCACAGCAGGTCAGGCAGCATCCAAGGAACAGGAGAATCGACGTTTCGGGCATAAGCCCTTCTTCAGGAATGAGGAAAGTGTGTCCAGCAGGCTAAGATAAAAGGTAGGGAGGAGGGACTTGGGGGAGGGGCGTTGGAAATGCGATAGGTGAAAGGAGGTCAAGGTGAGGGTGATAGGCCGGAGTGGTGTGGGGGCGGTGAGGTCAGGAAGAAGGTTGCAGGTTAGGAAGGTGGTGCTGAGTTCGAGGGATTTGACTGAGACAAGGTGGGGGGAGGGGAAATTAGGAAACTGGAGAAATCTGAGTTCATCCCTTGTGGTTGGAGAGTTCCTAGGCGGAAGATGAGGCGCTCTTCCTCCAACCGTCGTATATATATAAGTCACCATGAACAATCTATTCAAGGCTGGTGCGTATACAGAAGGTTTTCCCCTGACTCACCCCACCAGCCTTGAAAATATTGTTCATGATGACTTTCCTATATACCAAGGTAGGCTGTAAATCAGACATGGGCACTCAGGGCAGATAAGTATAATTAAAACAATGTTATAAGTGGGACAGCCAATGCAAATGCAGCAGTGTAAACCAGAGTTTGGACGACATAGTCTGTGGGATTTCTCTCGCTAGGATTACAGGCTCACATATGTGCCCAGAATCCACAGATTAGAAATGGGCCATTTTCGATGGTGACTTAAGGAGGTAACAGTTCAGCCTCAGATGGGCATGGGTACAAGTTTCACTTCAGAAGCTGGACCCCACACTGACATTTGAGAATGATACAGAGGGAGCAGTGCACCAGAGGTAGCAATAAGTCAGACTGTGTTGTGAGTTGGATGGCAGTGATCCCATCACATTATTCCAAAGAACGGGCATGTTCTCCATTGTCCTAAGAAGCAGGACCAAGAGCAGACCATTTAGCCTCTTGAGGCCGCTCCACTATTCAATAAAACCATGGCTAACCTCAATTATGTCCTTCCCAAACTTCCTTGTCTATCAAAGATCTGCCTAAAACAGAGAAAGAAAATTCCAAACATTATTGACCTGCAAGAAATTCCTCATCTGTCTTAAACAGGAGACGCCTTATTTTGAAAGGGTGTCCCCTACTTCTAAGTAACTCCATGAGGGGAACATTCTCTCAGAATTTTACATTTCATTAAGATCAGATTCTTCTAAAATGCAACGGGTATAGGCTCACAAGACTCCACCATTCTTGGAAGTCAAATTCTTTCATGCCAGGGATCAGCCAAGAAAGCCTACTCAGTTTCCCAGTTTAGATAAAAACCGTTCACAGCACAAGAGACTGTTCTCTCTCTCTCTCTCTCTCTGCTAACATATGTACAATGTGGAAAACGGACATTTGTCCTGCAGTGGTGACTGAAGGGGTAGAATTTTGCCTACCTTAAGGGATAGCATAAGCCTCCCGAATCAAACAAATACGAGTTCGATCGAATCCCATTCCAGTAGGTACGGGCCAGGTATTGACTCCTGCACCTACATCAACGGGTCAGAGGGTCACATAGCAGCTGATGGGAGCTTGCTGTGTGCAAATTAGCAACTGGGTTTCCTAACGTGACAACAAGCGGCTGTTAACGTTTTGTGTGTGTGGGCGGAGTTTGAGATTACTTCTTTGAAACTGACATCTGCAATGCATAGGAAGAAGCTCCCGAATGCGGCCAGTGTCCCCCGCCTGGCTTGGGGGGGGGGGAGAGAGCGAGCTGCAGTCTCTGTTCTGTCCCGGAGTCAGACTGGTGTTGGCGGGGTTGAGTTTAAAGCAGTGACGCTCTTTCAGTCCCCTCCCTCCCCGGGGCCTATGTTAATGAGAGGGGGGTGTTTCCATTCTCGGTTTGCCTGTGAGAGCGGAGGGGAGGGAGAGCAGCTGGGAGTTTGTGGGTGAGCGAACCCTCCGATTCTCTGTTGTTTGCGGATGCTTTCGTTTTCTGAATGGCGTTCCTGCTTTGCCCAGGATGGGGGCTGGAGAGCACGGGAGGGGGGTCTGTTCGCCAGGGGTGAAGAGGGGGAACGCGCGTGTGTGTGTGTGTGTGGTTAGGAAGGGGGTGGGGGAAAAGAGATCTCCCCTGCCTTTACGAGTGCTCCCTGAGCTTGGGGCGGCTGCTGCGGGGAGCAGCTTTTCGACTTCACCCACCATCTCCCTGGGGAGGGGAGGGGAGGGGAAAGAGAGACACCGTGCTCCTAAACACCCCCCACCCCCAGGGGAGATGGCCTCCTCTCGGGGAGGAGAGGGCGGTGTTCCTCTCTCTCTGGCCACCAGCTTACTATTTATAATCCGTTCGGTCGGTGGGTGGGTGGGAGAGAGAGGGGGGGCTGCCCGCTCTCGTGAAGCTGCAGAGGGGGAGCGAGGCGGAAGGGAAGCTGCGCAGTCTCCGGGCCATTTTGTTGTGTCGGATTCTCGGAGCCGCTTTGTGGGGGGGGGGGGTAAGGAGGGACTTGATCGGATTTAGGCTCCACCTCCCCTCCGGCCTCTTCCTCCCCTCCATGGGTTCGGAGAGCTCACCCCGGGGGGGGGGGGTCGGTCGACCATCTCGGGCTGTGTAACAAAAGCCTCTCCCCTGCAGTAACTTTGCAAGTCGAGGAACCCGCGACAAATCAGCCCTCGGGTCCTGGGGGGAGACAATGAGGAAGGGGGGGGGGGTGGAACTTGGATGTTTCATTCGCTCCTGACCCTGAGCCACCTCCTGTCACTTCCACACCGCCCACCAACCCAATATCCCCGGCTGGTGAGACTCCGAGGTGAGTGTGCCCAGGTTGAGGCACCAGCCCGGCCCGAGGTGATGCCCAGGCTGTACACCACATCCTCCACCTTCCCCCGGCTCCGGGGTCTGCGGCCTCCTGACTCGTTGCCGCGGAGTAAACAGGGCTCAGCACCGCCCCCTTCCCCACAAGCCACGCCCCCCGTACGCGTGCTCTGCTCCGCCTTTTACGTCCTATTGGTTAATGTCACCACACCGTCACCGCCTCCCCTCCTGATTGGTTGGTGCCGGAGGGAGCCGATTGGTCCCGGCTACCTTCCCCGGGGGGGAAGGGGGCGGAGGGACGGCTGCGTCACAATGGAGTCTCACATAACGGGGCGGGGATTCCCTCACGCGCGGAATGGGATAACAAAGAGACAGGGAAGTCCCGCCCGGAATCACACTCACCCTGGGGAAGGGGGTACACAGGCAGGAGTCCCCTGGGGGTGTCCCACCCAGTGTCAGCCTCATCCCGGCCTGGGGAGGGGGTACACAGGCAGGAGTCCCCTGGGGGTGTCCCACCCAGTGTCAGCCTCATCCCGGCCAGGGGAGGGGGTACACAGGCAGGAGTCCCCTGGGGGTGTCCCACCCAGTGTCAGCCTCATCCCGGCCTGGGGAGGGGGTACACAGGCAGGAGTCCCCTGGGGGTGTCCCACCCAGTGTCAGCCTCATCCCGGCCTGGGGAGGGGGTACACAGGCAGGAGTCCCCTGGGGGTGTCCCACCCAGTGTCAGCCTCATCCCGGCCAGGGGAGGGGGTACACAGGCAGGAGTCCCCTGGGGGTGTCCCACCCAGTGTCAGCCTAATCCCGGCCAGGGGAGGGGGTGCCCACTGGGGTCACCCTCACTGGAGATGTGTGGGGAGAGAAGGAGAGAATATTGCCCACTGTCACCCTCACCTGAATCACACACAGCCCGGGGGAAACAGACAGGTGCCCTGCCCACTGTCACCCTCACCCGGGGAGAGTGCCCGCAGTCACTCACTGGGTTCCCCGCTCGCCTGAAAGTGAAATTACAGCAAGAAATCCAGTTTCTTCCAGCCTGAAACAAATCAGGAAAGATGGAAGTCCTCGCTCAGTCACCCCGGGGAGCTACTGGTGTGTGTCTGGGTTTCGGCCGCCTGTATTCGGCGAATTGTGCCGTGTTCTGGTTCTTGTTACAAATTCAAAAGGTGAAAACACTATCGGCCAATGAAAAGCTCCCGGGCCAGAGAGTGTTGACTGTATCCAGTTGAGGGCAGGAAAGGGGTGGAGCCCAGGCTTGTCACCCAATTGTAACCTTCCTTCAATCTTATTTATTTTTGCTCCGGTGTTTACTCTCTGGTGTTCTGTCCCTCCAAAACCTGCGAATCCAGCGTTCTCACGGTGTTAACCGAGAACTTTCGACCTACAGGGATGAATATTATTTAATTGTATTAGGGAGAGGGGAAAACAAACATATGCAGCAAGAGGGCTGAACAGCTGGACGACTCGCAGCTACTGAGCGTTCTAGGTCTCCGGAAGAAAGGAGATAGACTTTCTAAAAAAAAACAAAGTGCAAGAACACAGCTCTGGGATTGGCTCCATATTTTAAACTCAAAAATATCCAGGAGTTGACACTCGACTCTTCATTCCTCTAAGGGCGAGAATCGTAAATTTGTAAACACGTTTGCCAAATCAAAACATAAATGGACTTAAATAAAGACAAAGTGCTCAGCAGGTCTGGCAGTCTCCATGGAGAGAGAAACAGCGTAAAGGATTCGAGTCCAATCTGACGCTGCTTGAGAAGTGACCTTGTTTGGGAATTGTAAGGCAGGGGGAGGGCACCTTGTAAAGTTCAATATTGCTGAAGCCACTGCGTTGTTTTCATCGTTCACTCGAACAGCCCTGGAGAAATTGTAAAGTTCGGGGGATAGAAACAGCTTTCACCCACAGCTAACCACTTTATACCAAAACAAAGTTTAAAAATAGGAGGAGATTAGATTTAAGAAGCCGTTCAGAAATAAATAATAGTAATAGGGTTCGGTTAACGTCATTCCTCTTACTCACCAGAAGTTAATTTGAGGTTGCGGTGAGCAAGAGAGTCCCTACTAAAGGTAACGCCTCTACGGGGAGTTTTGACTTTTAAAAAAACAGTAGTCTTTAAGCAATCTGGGTAAAGACAAGAAATTTCGGACCCTAATTTTGGAAAGTTACATTTGAAATATCCGTATTCAGTCTCTCAATATCGTGTCACTAAAAAACTGATTCGACAGCAGAGTCACAAAGCACAAAAACAGACCTTTCCGTGCAACGAGTTCATACTGAACATAATCCCAAACTAGTCTCACTTGGCTGCTCCTGGCTCATCTCACCAAACCTTCCCTATGCATGAAGTTATCTGAAATGTCTTTTAAATGTTGTAGCTGTACTCGCACCCACGTCATCGGAGCTCATTCTACATGCGAACCACCCTGTGTAAGAGAATTGCCCCCCTGTCTTTAAGATATCCATCACGTTGATGGATAAGATACCCCCGCCCTGAATTGAATTCCTCCAATTCCTATTCTCCAGGCTTGAAGTCATGCACTTGAAATTGTTCGCTTTGTTTCTCCCACCACCGATAATACCAGATCTGCTGAGTATTACGTGTAGCTTCTGTTTGTATTAGGAGGTAGCAATAAATCCATTTGAATTAGTAAATGACGTGATCTAGTTACAATAAAGCAATGTAAAGTAAGCTCATTTATTCACTTATTGATTAGAGGTGGTGTTGCTGGCTGGGAAGACAGGAGTTGCCCTTGATTTGCTGCCTTCTTGAACCACTGTAGTCTATATTCTGGGAGGCCCAATGATAGTGAAGGAATGGGAAAATATTTCCAAGTCAGGCTGGAGAGTGTCTTGGAGGGAATGTGCAGGGGGTGATGGTCTCTCATACTTGTCCTACACAGTAGTATGATTGGAGGTTTGGAAGGTGCTGTCAAAATAAGCCTTATCTCGAGTTGTTGTATTACACCACTGCAAAAAAGATGGTGAATAGGGATGCTTATCAAGTGAGTTTTGATTAGATTCCCTACAGTATAGAAACAAGTCCACACCAACCCTCTGAAGAGAACCCACCACAACCCATTCCCCTACACTTGACACGATGGACAATTTAGCATAGCCAGTTCACCTAACCTGCACATCTTTGGACTGTGGGAGGAAACCTGAGCACCCGGAGGAAACCCACACAGACACGGAGAATGTGCAAACTCCACACATAGTTGCCTGAGGCAGGAATTGAATGCAGGTCTCTGGTATTGTGAGGCACCAGTGCTAACCACTGTGCTGCCCATGGGTGGCACCCTTGTCCTAGGGTGGTGTTGGGCTCATGTTAGAGTTGCACTCATTCTGCAAGAACAGGACAAAAATCCACAGGGTCCAGTCCCTCAAGCACAGTAGCTACCCTGGAACCTCAAGTATTCCATTACATTCCTGTCTTGTGCCTCACGGACAGGTGGCGAGTTCCTCATTACAGAATTTCCAGCCTCTAGTGTGCTCTGGTTGAGTAATATGGCTAGATCAGTTTGTGTTAAATTGTAGGAAGTTAGCATTTAGCACTTATCACCAAACCTGAATTTTATCCTGGTCTCAGTTGTAGATACTGACTCCTTTAGAATCTATATAGTCCTGAAAACTTGTGAAATCAAACTTCTCCACTTCCACCCTTAAAATAGAAAGAAATCTTGAAGTGGTTAAAGATATTCAGGCTTATGATACTGTCCTCAGGAACCCCTACAAATGATATTGTGGGGTGGAGTTAAACACATCTTAACTTCTGTTGGATGGCATTGTGGTGCCCATTGGTCCTGGAATGGGGGGGGGGAACAGTGAATAATCACCATCCTACACATCCCAGGACACTGGGGTAATTTAGCATGGCCAAGCCACCTGACCTACACATCTTTGCACTGTGGGAGGAAACTGAAGCACCCAGAGAGCATGTGCCAACTCCAGTTGCTGGAGGTAGCAGTGCTAACCACTGAGCCACTGCACTCAGCCAGGACTGGCCGCTTCATAGCACTGACTGCATTGTTGTATGGGATACTTCCATGTGGTGTTAAATCAAGGCCTCAAATATTTCATACAAGATGTTTGAAAATATTTGTACCATTAAGACAAATTCACTGATTTGATTAGTTTGTAGAATTCTCGAGTAGAAAGTGCTATTAGATGACTTTTGAAGTCCACACCATTAATCTAAAACTAGGCAGATTTCTAGGATGAGGGAATTATTGGGAGAGATTAGGGTTAGATCTGTATCCATTGGAGTTTGAATGAATGGGGGTTCTCTTATTGAAAGATTCTCAGAAGACCTTAAAAAGGTGGGTATATACTGGATGTTTCCTTGTGAAAGTAGAATAGGGGTCACTTTAAAACAAGGCACTCTTGTTCAGTCAAAAGGCAGTCCACCACTACCTTCACTGCAATTCAGGACGAGCAGCAAAATGTGGCCAAGCCAGGAATTCCATCTCATGGAATTTTAATATTCTTGTTTAGCACCTTGTCAGCCAAGTCACTGGCTCAAGTAACATCAGCACTCCCACCATGTTGAGAATTTGAAGTGCAGCTTTGTGCTAAAGCTAAGCCTAAAGTCTGATCTTCTAAAGCCAAGATCCTGCTTTTCAGAGACCGTGTCCAAGATCCTGTCCACACATCATTGGCACCAGGAAAGCGTCCTGTTGCTTTGTGAAAAGGCGATCACCTAACACATTGGACCTCCCACCTGTACAAGACTAGTCACTGACCATCTTTGACAGATTGAGGGACTAACTAGGTAAGAATTTTTGCTTTGTTTTCTTCCCCGCTCCCCAGGCTTTAAGTTTATGTATTGCTTTGTTGTTGATCAGATTACTTTTTTCCTCCCTCATGTCTCAGGCTGGTTCCCCTGTAACATCACTGCCTGTTATGTCCATCTCAAATCCCACCCTAGTACTCAACCACTAAAGTCAGTCTGAAAGTGGAGATCTTGCTTTCTCACCTGGCTCAATTGAGCTGTCTGGTTTCTATGTACAGGTCCACAGACTATCCAAGTCAAAACATTCATCTATAATCAGATTGCAGCCATCGGGTCCTTTTGCACAGGCCATCATTTCCCAAGTCCACTTTAATGGAATTACCCATGATTCCACTTCAAACCCTGCCCCATGTAGCTCCCAAATATTTCTTGGCTCTTTTGCTGATTCAGGATTGTTTACTACTTATACACTTGAATTTCAAAATTCAGTGACCTGTCTGTCTATCACAAGCACCATCCCCATGTAGTTCTGGCTATTTGCCAGAGATGTACAGCATGGAAACAGACTTCAGTTCAACTTGTCCATGCTATATGGATGATAAATTAGTCCCATTTGCCAGCACTTGACCCATATCCCTCAACCCTTCCTATACCCATCTAAATGGGTATTAAGTGCTGTAATTGTACCAGCCTGCACTTCCTCTGGCAGCTCATTCCATACACGCACCACCCTCTGCATGAAAATGTTGCCTCTTAAAATGAACCCAAGAATCTTTCCCCTTATCCTTAACTCATGGCCTCTAGTTTTGAATTGCCCTACTGTGCCTCATGATTTTGTAAACCTAAGTCACCCTTCAGTCTCACCTCACACCAAGGAAAATAGGCCCAGTCTATTCAGACTCCCTACAGCTTGGGCCCTCTAACCCTGTCAACATCTTTGTCAAATCTTTTCTGAACCCTTTCACATTCCACAACATCCTTTAACTGAGAGACCAGAATTGGACAGTATTCCAAAAGTGGCCTAACTAGTGTTCTGTACAGCTGCAATATGACTGCTCAACTCATGTCAATTCTTTAACAAGGCATACACCTTCACTGCCTACCTGTGACTCCACTTTCAAGTAACTATGAACCTGCATTCCAAGCTCTTTGTTCAGCAACACTCCCTAGGACCTTAAAGTGTCTAAGTCCTGTCTTGATGTGCCTTTCAAGGCAGCACCTCAATTTAGCTAAACTCCATCTGCCACTCCTCCACCCATTGGAGCATCTGATCAAGGTCCTATTGTACTGAGGTAGCCTTCCTTGCTGTCCACTACTCCAATTTTGGAGTCATCTGCAAACTTACTAACTATACCTTCTATGTTCACAAAGTCAGACAATTGACCAAAAAAGTGGACCCAGCACTGATCCTTATGACACCGTGGGTGGCACGGTGGCACAGTGGTTAGCACTGCTGCCTCACAGCACCAGAGACCCGGGTTCAATTCCCGACTCAGGCGACTGACTGTGTGGAGTTTGCACATTCTCCCCGTGTCTGTGTGGGTTTCCTCCGGGTGCTCCGGTTTCCTCCCACAGTCCAAAGATGTGCAGGTCAGGTGAATTGGCCATACTAAATTGCCTGTAGTGTTAGGTAAGGGGTAAATGTAGGGGTATGGGTGGGTTTCGCTTTGGCGGGTCGGTGTGGACTTGTTGGGCCGAAGGGCCTGTTTCCACACTAATGTAATCTAATCTAATTAACACTAGTCACAGGCCTCTAGTCTGAAAAGCAACCTGCCACCACTGTCTATCTTGAGCCAGTTCTGTATTTAAATAACAAGTTCTCCCTGTATTCCATGTTATTTAAGCTCATTAACTGGTCTACTATGAGGAACTTTGAATGCCTTACTGAAGTCCACAGATCATATCCACTCTGCCCTAAATTATGTTACTGAAGAAATAAAGTTGGAGAGAATTTCCCCACAAAGCCATGTTGACTATCCCCAAGTCAGTCTGTGCCTTTCGAAAAAAAGGTGGAAATCCTATCCTTGAATTCCCTTCAACTTGTTCACCATATCAGACTCAGTCTACAGTTCCCTAGCTTTTCCTTACCACTGAAGTGGTACCATATTAGCCAGCCTCCAGTCTGTTGGTGCCTCACCTGTAGCAAATGATACAAAGATCTCCATCAGGGGCCAGCAATCACTTCCCACACAGTTGGAGTACACTTGATCAGGTCCCAGGGATTTATCCACCTTAAGTGGAAGCATCCAGCACCTCTAATAATGGTGGTTTTTCAAACTTTTGCTCAATTTCCCCATGTTCTCTTCCATATCCTTCTCCACAGTAAGGACTAAACCAAATAAAATAATTACTACCCTCATGTTTAAAAAAAAGGGTAGATGAACCAGAACATCAGGAAGATCCAGGCAAAAACAGCTTCAATCCCATTCAGAATTACAGCTAAACTAACCTACAAGCAGGGTGTTTTTGTCTGGCTGTTACTTTTGTGTCTTCCTATCATATTTGAAACTTTATTTGCCTGCATTTTGCCTCATTACTATGAAAGAAATCTGATCGCTCATCCATTACCTCTATCAAAAAAAGTTACCACACTTGCTGGCTACCTGGTTCTTGCTTGGTGGCAAAACAAGTGGACATTTACTCAAGTTAGTGTCAATTCAGATACAAGCCCAATGGTGAAACAGAACTATCCTTTCCTTGTTCAGAATTCGATAGTCACAACTTATCCCACAATATTTTAAAATCAGCTTGTTCAAACACCTGTGGCAGATGCAACTTGAACCAAAGACCCAGAAGTAGCAAGACTATTGTGTTCAAGGACTACATATGCAACTTTAAAATGTTTTGACAAAGCTTGGAGCACAGGACTTGAACTGGGACCTGGATCTTCTGACCCAGAGACAAACACTACCAGTGTTCCAAAAGAGCTAAACCATCCAGAGTGCAGTGAGCAAAATTTAAAATTTTACTCCTTGTTACGCATTCCTCTGTAGTTCCAACCCATTTCATCTGTGCAGCCTCATACTCCTTCAAATCTGTGTCACTTACCCCTTTAAAAAAGGAAAATATTTTTCCCTAATTGGAGTTCTCCCTTACCCTCTGTTGCAGAAAGGGTCTTGCAAGACTGAGGGATCAATATTTGCTCCACACCTTCCCTTTCCTACATTCAAAGGAAATGGATACAGATTGTGGTTGGTTTTTAACCCAAGGAGGTACCAATGCTAGGCTCCTCTAACCAGCAAGAGCTTATGCCAGATTGAACACCAGGTCCTCTTGCAAAGATGTCATTCCACATTAAAATACAGGTCAGAGAAGTGACAGCCAAGTTCAGATACCAACAAAAGCAATACTTTCCATCTTTCTCTCCATTAGATTTCAAATGGAAAGTTTCAGTAACATTTAGTAGAAACTAACTCCTCTGGGGAAGTGTTTGAAAATGCCCACATCAGGATCAAAGTCTCTTACACTCACCTGCAAGAACCCCTCAGGTGATATGCTGGGGCTTTATTTCCATTCACTCAGACTGAAAATACTTGCATTTGGGCACTTGGGGGTCAGTATTAATGTGAGGCTATAATTGAGTGTACTGTATTGCAATTAGGCTGATTTCTGAAGTGAATGCTGATTCTCCTGCAAGTGGTGGGAGCTCAGATATCAAATCTGACTGCAGACTATTTCTACAATGGCCATTTTCTGCATGGAAATTTGTGCAATAGCACAACATCTGAATTACTACTGCATCCAATCAATTATGAAAACATGGCTTCCAAGTAGCTTGTGGGTGCTTGTGTGCACAAATTAGTAGTGAAAGAAAGATTAAAGATGTTGTTGACTGAAGTTCTTGGGACATGCTGGAGGTCATAAGCAGTCTTTTCTTACACAATCTCAGTCAGTGCTGAATTTCCAGGAGTGCAAAATCAATGCAGCTCCACAGCTGTGATAGTGACTGGATAGGATTACAAGGGAAACATTTAGATTGCTTCTGTAGATAGAGCAGTCATTCTAGATACAAGTATTAGAAAACATTCAGCATCCTGAAAGTCAGCAATACTTTCAATAGAATCCCTATAGTTTGGAAACAGGCCATTTGGCCCAACAAGTCCACACTAACCCTCTGAAAAGTCTCCCACCCAGACCCATTCCCCTACATTTACCCCTGACTCATGCACCTAACCTACACATCCATGGACACTATGGGCAATTTAGCATGGCCAATTCACCCGAACCTGCACATCTTTGGAATGAGTCAGTGATGAGAAAGTTGAGAAAATCCAATTCAGTTTTCCCTTGGACACACCAAACCCTTTAGTTACCAACCTGGCTGGAACAGCCAAAACCACTTGTTAAGGGCAATAGGAATACCAACCACTAGTTACCTTCTAGGTCATCCCATCCTGACATGGGTATAAAATGCCATGTTATCACCTTCACCACAGACTGATCTTAAGCAAGCAGCCAATCACCATCAAGGTGAAGTCATGATGGACAACTTTGGTAACGATGTCCTCATCCTTACCTGTATTTTTAGAAGCTCTCGATAGAACCCCATCTGAAAACTGGTGGCTTTCCTCTGGCTGCACTGCCAACATCAGTCTCTACCTCAAATACACTGTTGACACATCTGTTCATTTAGATTTGCTGACTCTCAAACTTGATACTTGCATCTAAACAGGAACACAAGTGAACAGGTTTTTTATGGAGGCAGACCCAAAGTGCAGCTTGTTCTGGAGCAAGAGTCTTACAAAAGAGTGCCCACCAGCCATTCAGCTTTAATGTCCTGCGAGATAAATCTACAGGAAATGTTTCCAGTGCTTCAGTGATACATGAACAAAAACTGCCTGTTTGAAAAAGAGTACATCAGCTTTCGAAGCTGTTCAGGATAATAAGTGGGAAGCAACTTTTCCAGACAAAAAAAAAAAAGGGGCAGTAGAAACCAACCATTATCCCTGAAAACTATAGATCACTTTTTTGAATTAAGGCATGTAGGTAAGGGATATAGATCAGTTAAGATGCAGACTGCTCAAATTGAAGTCTGGGACATTTTAAAGTGCAATGGGTGGGGTAAGGGAAGTGGAAATCCATTCACTTTGATTTTACCAATTTAAGTCTGCTGCACATTGTACTTCTGGGTCACCTTGTAGCAAGATTTAGATTTGATGAAAATAAAAGGGGGCTGATTTGAGTATTGCAACTTGACTTGGCATTCAGTGCCAAGTGGCATTATCTTGCTGGCTTCTTCACAAATTGCCTGCTTTCCTTAGCAGGGCAACAACAGGCTCCCACATAACAGCTTCTTGTCCCTAGCACCAGACGGGCAGCTCCCATCTCCCAGAGGGTGCTTTGTGTCCTTTAACTGGGCACCAAACTCATTTGGCCAATTAGGGTATTAACATTTAACTGTAGCTTTGTCTGAACAATGTAGTTTAGATGCAGGGTTGTGGCCTGAAAATAAAATTGGAAACATGTCATAAGGTCAAGAGTACACATTCAAGGGATCATTGGCAAAACTAAACTGAGGTGACTGCTTTGAGGAGCAACTTCTGGCCACAGGAATAACCCTGACCCCCAGTTGCTTGCCATTAAGGCTTTACAATCTTGTTTCTCTTTATTTTGCTCTTCGAGGACCCATTCTCCCCTTTAAAAAAAAAACATAATTCACATCCATTTTATAATCTCATTCACCATTATCAAGCCCTGTATCTTTTGCACTGGACCTCTTCCATCTGTTACCTTGTTCCTCTGCTGCTTGAAAAACTAGTCACTCGAGAACAGTTCTGAAGAGTCAGACTAGACTCCATGTTTAGTGTTTTCCCTACAGACACTGCCAGAATTACTCCAGCATTGTTACAAAGAATATTCTCATTTTCTGCTGAATACATCTCCCCAACATTCCAAAGACCTCGTTCCCTCCATAACCAGGGCTGGATTAGTGGTGCTGGAAAAGCACAGCAGTTCAGGCAGCACCTGAGGAGCAGTAAAGAAAAAAGACATTTCAGGCAAAAGCCCATTCCTGATGAAGGGGTTTTGCCCGAAATGTCAATTTTATTGCTCCTCAGATGCTGCCTCAACTGCGTGCTTTTCCAGCACCACTAATCCAGAATCTGGTTTCCAGCATCTGCAGTCATTTTTTTTTAATGGAAGTAAAAACAAAGGGGAAATTCTCAGCACTCAACTCATCCCTTCCCACAGGATCTGGTCACAGTTACAAAGGATGCAATATTTGCATTTTCACGATCTAGAAATGGTTTCTAGATGAAATGATTTACTTCTGACGTTATTACACTTGTGTTGCTTGAAGACCATATGCACATTGTTTTGTAAAGCACCTTGAGTCATCTACTTAGTCCACAAACATACCAGATTTCCAACTGTTACCTTTTACTTCAGCACCTCAAAAAAAAAAGTGTTCCAGTAATTCAGGGAAACAAGGTAGAGGTGCAGCACCTCATTCCAATTAGGCACTTTACAGCCTTAAGAAATCAGCATTGAGTTTTGTTGTTTGAGTGATGAAAGAATGCTCAAGAGGCTTTAGGAGAGTCAGGTATTTGAAATTTATGGGGAGAGGGGAGATTACTGAAAGGGTGAGGGATTCGAAAATACCAGTTTAAAAAACATTAATGTTTGAGAGCTGATGCGAGTCTTTAGTTAAAATGGCTTAGAACAAGTTTTGCCCTTCCAAATCAAGCTCATCTATTACATGAGCTGTAGAATCAGGGTCGGAATTGGTTAAATCCTTCTAATCTTCAGGAAAGGAGTTAGCTGCAATTGGAATCTTGCAAGTGACAGCATGGCTCAGCAGAGTCAGTCATACAGCAAGGAAACAGTCCCTTCAGTCCAACTTGTCCATGCTAACTAGCTATTTTAAGTTAATCTAGTCCCACTTGCCAGCATTTGGCTTATCTCTCCAAACGCTCATTCTTATACACATCCAGATGGCTTTTAAGTGTTCTAATTTTACCAACTAGAAGTGGATGCTGGGACCATTCTTGCTCCAGTTAAAAGTTTTGGGTTCAAGTGTCACTTCATAATCAAACCTGGTAAGAGGGGTACTACATAACTATAGGATGTTCAAGTAGACCAAGTAGTATCATTAAAAATTCTCTAGGTGTACTAGCTCATATTTATCCATTCAACAGAAATTACTTCTGCTGTTCTTGCCTGAGCAAATCAAAGCAACAGCTGCCAGATTGCAGGATGTGGTTACAACTGCACTTTATAATTGGCTACTTAGAACAAGATCTAGGTTGGAGTAATAGTAGACAATTCAGTCCCTTTAGCCTGCTCTACATACTCGTGTACTTCCATCCTGCTTCTTAAAAGGCAGACTTGAAAGTTATTTCTTGCACTTGCCAAGTCTATTTAAGAGAACTTCAGGATAACCCTATGTTGCCTTTCACATTCTTCTGTTCAACTCAACAAGTATTCTTAGTAGAAAAAACTGGTCATCTAATTTCAGGACTGTCAACTAGGATAGTTAATTTTCATGTGATGCTAAAACACTTAAATTCATAGCTTTGGGAGATGGTCAACAAAGTTATGAAACTAGAGTATTCCTTGTATTTTTTCCCCACTTATCAAGTAACATGTCCAGGGACCTCAGGGGCAGTAACCTGGGTCTCCTAACTCAGGTAGGGATATGACCACTGGAAACTCTAAGCCTGCCAAGCCCCAACATGTAATGTTGAATGAAACATTTGACATTCTGATGGATCATTCATTTTATCCCTTCAGTCTCATTCTGAAGTGAGATATTTAAATGGCTGTTTATACATGATTAGTTGTCACAGCAAGTTGACTTGTTGCTGAGAGTTTATTCTGCATTTCAATTATTCTGGTCTGTAACCATGTGTAAAGGCTTTTAAATTTTATACTCTTGACTCCAAGGGAACATAAGGTAACCAGCCAGTTGTTGACCAAGTTTGAGGCACAGCAAGTGTAAAGACAGGTTGTCAACTCAATTTTTGTTTTGTCAATTTCTTACCTACTCATTTTTCTTCACCCCTCCCAAAAATTGTCCATCTTCAAAGGGGACAAGGGCATGGAATGCAAAAGGCATTGCAGTGTCTAAGCTCCAGACAGCATCTTTAATGGAGTGCAAGCAGATGTTCAGCCCTCTTGTTTAACAAAGTCACTTGGATCCTTCTGCTGGATGGAGACAGCTGGCCAGTAGACAGTGCCTTGTCTCAGCAGGTCACAGACAGCCTGTTCAGTGGACAGTCTTAAACTTTCATCTGTATAGCAAGTTTCACAATATTCACAGGAGTATTATTAAGATTGACAAAATCTAATTTTCCCCTGTATGGCTCAAAGTATTGGAGAAATGCAACAGGTCTGGCAGTTTTAGAGTGAAAGGATAATTTTAGTCCAATATAGCTGCTGTGGCTGGTTTCAGGTGCTTGGCCAAATGGACAGGGATTTAAGCATTATATCTTGATTTTTACTTTTGCAAAATAAAACATGGCTGTGACACTCAGACTTGATTGTTTTGGATCAATTAAACTGAAGTGTTTGTGCTGCAGCCATTTAATCCAGTAATTCACTTGATGTGATCATGTAAACTTAGTTTGCATAATTGGTGTTCCCAACAGTGTTGTGGTTCAAGATAGGATTTGGCAGTGAGTTTGATCCTTGTCCTGCTCCAAGCAGGAATGGTTAATTTGGAAATGTTTGCATAATTTTGGATATTAATTCTATGAATTAGAGTTAAGATTACAGCAGAGTTAATGAAGCTCTCACTACTGGTATAGCATTAGATCTCAGCCAGTTAAGGTATTTAAGTCAACTAAAGAGTAGTTATGTTCATCTCCCACTCAAGTTGTGATCTTCTTGAAATGCACTCAGGGGGTTTCTTAATTTTTTTTAATGACTAGCTCATCTTTGCTAATAGACAGCCTATGTTAAAGGCTTGTCATCCTGACTGAAGCACTGCTGATACAGAATATAGGACCTGTACTGTTTTTCAGCCCTCCAGTGTTGTACTAACCTTTTATCCTAATCCAAGATGAAACTAACCTACATACTACATTTTGCAGTCACCCATGTGCCTAAGATAGACTTAAATGTCCCTAATGTATCTGACTACCACTACTGGCAGTGCATGCCATGCACTCACCACTCATGGCATGTTTAAAGTACAGTGGGCTGTCAGCCTCCAGTAGCCTGTTTCAATTGTGTTTCATAGATATTGGTTTTGCTATAGACATACTTAGCTACTCCATAGATAGCTTACTTATGCTTTGTAAGTGGTGGACAGACTTTAGGGAAATTAGGAATGGAATTACTTCATATTTCCCAGCCTCTGACCTGCTCCTTCGGAGGGTCATGTATAACTGAAAGCAGGTGAAAGATTGATATTTTGATGTGGATAGAGTCACTAGGGGAGGATGAGGCATAAACTAAAAGCAGCTTTTAATAGAGAAGTGAGGATCTAAAAGGTACATGCATGGCTGAAGGCTCAGCTACTAAAAAACTGGGTGAGAAGAGATAGGGGAACATTTGGGAATTGACAAGATGTGCCAGGAGACAACTGGGATATTAGGATAGTTTTAACATGGTCACTTGAGAAACAGATTAATGGCAGGTTGAGACAGGAAAGAAAACTCAAGAATGGGAGATGCTAACACTCAAACAACAGTTGAGGAATAGCAAATGTATAGTTTGCAAATCTTGATTTATCACAGCAAGGATGTAGCCTTAGTCTAGAATGTGGGGGTTAAAGATCAAAATATTCCTTGCACCTGAGATATTAAAAGTCACCATGAATGTAGTGGATGCTGTGGTAAATTCAAGGATATTTTGATTCTGGAAGAATGCACTAGCAATTTTCCAGTCATCTAGTAACTTCTTTATTCACAAGGAAACATGAAAAAGGAAATCTGGCTAGTTAGCTTATCTTGTTATTGGGAGGAGATTATAGGGGATGTATTAGACTATTTAGAAGAACAGTAATCAAGCAAAGTCAGTATGGCTTCAAGAGGAAGCCTGAAATTTTGGTAGTAAAAGAAAGAAGTGCATGCAATATTTGAATTCCAGGAGACATTTGATCATGTACCACACAGACTAAAGAGCCCATTTTGGAGGTAGATATTAGCATGGATAGAGAATTAGTTAACTCAAGAGCTTGGATAAAAGGAGCTTTTCAGGATAGCAACCTGTTACTAATTGTGTGCCACAGGGATCAGTGCTGGGCCATAACTATTTACAGCACAGATGGCTTTGAGGAACATGTACTATGGACAATTTTGCAAGTTACAATAGGTGAAAGGCAAATGGTGAGGATGACAGTTTGTAGAGAGATTGAGATGTTAATTAGACTAACATTTGGCAAATGGAACAGTGTGGGGAAAAGTAAGGTTTTGATCATGAAGAATCAAGGAGCTGAGTTTCATTTAAGTGGAGAGACTGCACAAAGCTACAGCACATGATTGTCCTCATGCATCATGAGGAGCATACATGTTCAACATATAAAAGCTACATTTCACTACAGCAAGCAAACTCTAGTCATTAAATATATTCAGGACTAAGATAGATACTTAACCAGGAAGGAAAGTTATGGAAAGACAAGTGAAGTTGAGGATTATCAGATCAGCCAGGATCTCGGAACAGGAAAGCAGACTTTGCTTCCAAGTCTTATGGCATTTTAGGTATGTAGAAGCAGCAAGATAAATATGACTGTCACATTTAATTTCTGACTAAAATGGAAGTGAGTAAAGACATCTAAACAATTTGAACTAGCAAGAGCAATTCCTGGGTCAGTGGCCTACCAATGGATTGCTTAATTATTAAATCTTTTACATTGCTAAAGAGAAGTTTAGGGTGAAGCTCTCAACACAAGTTAGAGGTAAGCATTTGTTTTCAGTAACTGGAAGACAGACTAAGTGTTTGCTCAGCACGATTGATTAAAGCAAGCCAAAGACTTATGGTGCCATTCATTTTCTGGGCCTCATTGTCATTCCTACAGATCCAATGCAGTCATTCCCTTAAGCTGCTATTTTCAGAGACACAAATCACACCTGTGGGTCCCAATTTTCCCCCATAGTAAGAGTTAGACAATTACTCCATATCCCAGGAGAAAGTGAGGTCTGCAGATGCTGGAGATCAGAGCTGAAAATGTGTTGCTGGAACAGCGCAGGTCAGGCAGCATCCAGGGAACAGGAGAATCGCGTTTCGGGCATAAGCCCTTCATTCCTGAAGGGCTTATGCCCGAAACGTCGATTCTCCTGTTCCCTGGATGCTGCCTGACCTGCTGCGCTGTTCCAGCAACACATTTTCTACTCCATATCCCAGCTTGGCAAGTTCACCATGAGGGGAGACTGTGCAAGTGCAAAGAGCTGTCAGTAAATACGTCTGAAGTTGGGTTTTTGTACACATCCACAAAGAACTATGTCAGTTCTGTGCAAGTCTAAAATGTCCTGTCTGGCCTCTTCGGCAGGCCAGGCATTTCTACTGACTCCATGACATTAGGATCCAGGTGAAACTAAAAAAGTCTCTTATCTGAAGAACTGGGGTGGGATGTAGGGGTTACACCTCCCTATCATCTAGATATTGCCAGTGTTGTCCCTACCATTTTCATTTTATCTTCAAGTTTGAAAATCTGAAACTGAAAAGAGTTTATCAAAAAAAAGTTTTGTTATAAGGTCTTTCACACAGGGTCAAAGTATGCATGAATGGTCAAAATTCAAGTGGCAAGGAAATGATTTCTGCAGTAAGATAAAAAAGGTGTCACAAAAAGGTTATTGCAGAAAACAGCTCAGTGTTGAAGGTATAATATTAGCAAGACAAGTGGATTGGTAACTGAGCATGAAACATTTGCAATAGTGGGTGATTCAGGTTGCTGAATTAACCTTTGAGATTGAAGAACTCAAAGCCTATCACATTAGCAGCTCATTCTTTCACTAAATTCAACATCTTGAATTTGTGGATTTCTTCAAGACCTGTCCAAAGTCCTAACTCATGGCTGAGTTCTATTCTGGCAAGATAGAAATCAATATTCCATGTTCACTATTGACAGTGATTGTTAATACTTACAGAAAATCTCAAGACCAGAACCAGAATACTCTAAATATAACCCAAGGTTCTACACAAGTGGAACACTTACCCACTTTTGCATTCTATGAGTCAGCTCTCATTGTGGTTCTAGTAACATGTCACTACTACCTTTTAAAACTGTAAAAGGTGTCTTCCAGACCTTTGCTCCTTTACCACATTTGATTTTTTAATGTGCTAGTGGCCTCCTTCATCCTCCTTAAGAAAACTCACTTGCTATTTATCCACTTGCAAGCCAAATCAAGAATACTTCCCTGACAGTACTTTGAGGCATGAGGACCAGTTGGATGACAAAAAAAAGAGTTTAGAAGAGGACAGCTAAGGGTTAAAGTTAGCAAAGTAGCAGTGGGATTGGGGAAAGGTAAAGTTAGTTTTGGATAAAGTTCCAAATAGGCAAGATTTGGAGGGGGCATTTTACATGAGCCAATTTTTGACCCCAGCTCCAGATTTATGCTACTTGCATCTGGGCTCAGCCTCAGAGATTCTTGCTGTCCTATTTAATCAACTGGAGCTCTTGACTATTAACATAATAAGGATGCTTATTTCACCTCCACCTGAGCTAATCATTCAATAACCTTTGCATTCTTTGGTTGTCTCTAGATTTAAGGTTCTATTGGCCCACTTCCCATCTTTATTAGGAAAGATGGAAAATATTGCTGCCTATCAAGCTTTCTCAGACTGGGATTAGAAATTGCTTCCTGAACAATTCAGATTTAAGGCTGCACCCATGTTAAAAGCCCATATAATCAATTCACTGCTTAAATTTTAGTACAACCACCCAATTTGGCTTGGATCCTAACTCATGCCCTTATGCATACTCCTCCCTTCTCCAGGGGAACTGCCCAGGAGTCATATCTAAGCAACCATCAACTCCCATTTTAGGCTTCATACCAGCATTTAAAGATGTAAAAGTTCTAAAGTTTACCCCAGAAGGCAGTGGAGGCCAAGTCTCTGGATTCATTTAAGAAAGAGTTGGATAGAGGTCTCAAGGATAGTGGAATCAAGGGTTATGGAGATAAGGCAGGAACAGGATACGGATTAAGGATGATCAGCCATGATCATATTGAATGGTGGTGCAGGCTCGAAGGGCAGAATGGCCTACTCCTGCACCTATTGTCTATAGGAGGGTAGAGTTTACAATTGCAACTGCCCAATGTATCTACTGGTCATCCAAGGCAGAGGCACATACATTCATTAACTGACACCAAATATAGCAGGGATAAGACTAGTTTATCTGGTTTATATTAGAGATACTAAACTACATCTGATTGTAGATTAGAAGCATTACATGCTTAATGTTATGCTAATCAAGTCCACTTAGACTGAATGAGAGACTGAAGTAAGTGACCAAATAAAGGAAGTTTATTCCTGTCAATAGGCCTTGATCTTTAAAGACATTTTAGATAGTTATTTTGTTGTTCCATACAAGTTTGAGCAAGACTGATCTGTTCTCACTGTATAGAATCTGCTCAGCTGCTTCCACCTACAAAGTTTTAGGTTTGGTGGTGCATTTTGGACACTTTCACTAGCTGAAAGGATGGAACAAGACAAAGCTTAGATGGGAGATTTACTGAAATAATTAACTGAAAAGTCTTTTACCCGAAGATATGACCCAACTCTATCCCTCAGGACATTCGTAAATTTTACAGGATTATGAATGACTATTCTAAAGAGTCTCTGGACTTAAAACAAGAACTCAATGTCTCACTACAGATGCCACCAGACCTGCTTGTTTTCCAATGCTATTTTTAAAATATGATTATTCATATGGATAAAAACAGCTAGCTTGACTTCAATTACATTCCTAGGTTACAAAAAAAGGTTAGTTATTTTTAACAGTAAAGAGAAAACAAAATACTGTATTAGCACCTATTAATACATCCTTCCAGAATTTGAAAGAAAAGTTAAAATATACATGTTTGTGTTAGTGATTTGGTTTAACAATGTCAGATAACATAGGAAAAAAACATCATTCACGTATTTCATAGTTCCGATAAGAAAGCCCACCACGCTAGGTCTCGTTTAAGGATTATAATACATCGTTATAAAGTTTAAAAAAAACCATAGACGATACAACACTGGCCTGACCCAGCAAATGATTAGCAAGAAGCTTTGTTTTTAATCATCTTTTGGGACTCATTTGGAACATGACCAAAAAAAATCTGCGAAGGTAGAAAAGCAAAAAGAAAAAATATCCACAAACCAACAACTGAACGCAAACCTGCAGTGCTTGCTCCAAATGTAGAAAATGGTAACCCTGTAATACAGCTAGTACCAGTCGTGGCACTTCCGCTATTAAAGGCAAATAACTGTCCATCACAATGATGGAACTGGCGGAAAGCCAATAGAAGCGTGGCAGTCGCCTCAAATAACGCGAACTAACCAACCACTACGGTGTTGGGGGCGGGACAGCCGGTGGGGCATTGCTTATTGGCCCAGCGAGTGGGCGTCTCGGTGGTTGGCAGTTTCTGGGTTCCAATCAAACACCTAGCTGGCCGAGGGGGCGGGGGCGCCTACCGCCAGCCAATCGCTCGTGCGGCGTGGGAGCTGGGACTTCCGGCTCCCGGGGCTGGTGGGAGGGGGGCGGTACCTGGTTGTCAGGTTACCGTCGACAGCTGGATGATTGACGGCGGACGCGGACCAATGGGCAGACGGCGGGGCGACAGGCCTCGGCGGGGCGGGAGCCAATGGCGGTGAGGCAAGGAGGCGGGACTTCCTTCCGCGGCCCCCGCCGTTTGATTGACAGGCGGCGAGCGGACGAACAGACGGCCTCTGCTCCGAGCTGTTTGGGCTTTTTTTTTAATTCAACAGCTTCCCCCCCCTCCCCTTCCCCTTCCCCCTTCCACCGGGCCGGAGGGATTACTCCCGGCGGCGGTGCCGCTTCTTCCCCAGAGAGTGTGAGAGGCAGAGGTGAGGGAGACGACTGCATCGGGGGGGTGGGAGCGGTGAGTGAAAGGCGCGGGCTGTGTGTGTGTGAGAGACACAGAGAGTGAGTGAGTGAGTGAGTGAGAGCGGGGCTGAGGTGTTCGCCGCCGCCGCCGCCGGGCGCCCTGGGGGCTGGCCTGCGATGCTCGCTTGGTGTGTGAGGGGAGGGGAGGCGAGCCGAGCCGCGGCCTGCACAACAATCGGCGCCTCGGGTTCGCGTTCTGAGAGAAGGGAGAGCCCGATCGGAGTGGGCTTGGAGGTGGTGGTGAGGGGGGGGGTCTGGATTTGGGCGGCGATCGGGGAGGGGGGAAGAGGGAGGTGGATGAAAGGGGACCCGCCCCCCCCCTCCCTCCCCTCCCTCCCCTCTCTCCCCTCTCTCCCCTCTCTCCCTCCCCAGGCCGTGTGTGTGTGTCTCTCTATTCCCCCCCCCCCCTTTGAAGGACGGATTGGAGGGTGGGCGGGCCTTTCCGGGGCCAGGGGCACGGATGGAGGGGGGGGTGTGTGTGTGTGTGTTTTTGGGGGGGGGTGGGGGGGGAGGGATCGCCGGGCTTTTCTGAGGGCATCCGAGGAGAGAAAGGGGCCGGAGGCGAGCTGGGGATTGGCGCTGAGGGCATCCGAGGAGGAGCCTGCACAGGGGGGGGGAGGGTGCAGAGGACGGCCGTGCTTTCCTGGCCCGGGGGGAGGTGGGGTGGATTTACCGGGGGAGGGTGGGGGGCTGCTGCTGCTGCTGTCCTCTGCTTGTGGACGGGGCACCGAGGGAGGGATCTGAACCAGGCCGGGTGGGAGGTGGGTGGAGACTGAATACGTTTAGGGGCACGGCTAGTGATTTGGGGAGGAGCTGAGGGTGGCCAGCGGCAATCGGGACGGAAAGAGAGATTTGACTGTGGGGCTGAGGCTTGACTCTGGGGCTCACCCCCTCATAAAACTTGTTATTGTCAAAACTGGGCGAGACGTGTGAGGAACGGGGCTGATGTCTGGGGGTTCAGGTGGAACAGAATAAGCGCCCCGGCGCCTTCTTGGAGAGTCTAAAGTGCAATCAGAAAATCAGGGTAGAAGACGCGCAGCAAACAGGTTCGTCCTTGCGACTGAGTTTCTCATGAGTCAAGCTAAACGTTCACCAACTGAACTGCCACTTTGTCCTTTTTTAGATGCTGACGGGTCTAGGTAAAAGTGCCCAGTAATGATCCCCCGTTTCTCCCTTCCATTGAGTGTTAAAGATTAGGGGTGACTGGGGTGGACAAAGTTAAAAATCGCACAACACCTGTTATAGTCCCAACAGGTTTATTTGGAAGCACTAGCTTTCAGAGTGCCGCTCCTTCATCAAGTGGTAGTAGATTAGGAAGAATTTATTTGAGCAAGAGCAGGGAAGCACTCTCCAGTTTTCTTGCCAACATTTATGCCTCTACCAAAAAACAGTAAAATGGTTTGTATGGTCATTTAACTTGCTGTTTGTTTATGGCAGCTAGTTAACAGTTTTCTCAATTAGAACAATGTCCACAATTTATTAGCTGCACATTGCATTGAAATGCGATCAAAGGCACCTTATAAATGCAAGTGTATTCCTAGTTGCAGTTTCTCAGGATGTTTAAGGAAACACCTTTGTGGTCTTTTTGAAAATTCTTCAATATAGAACATTACAAGTAAAAACTCAGTAATCTAATTAACTTTCTACACAAACATAAGATGTCTTCAGGTAAGAATAGTTGAGTAATACACAGAAGAGAAATAACGGTGTGCATCTGGGATTGCTGTACACAAGAATATGTGGAGTGGACTGTAGTGCAGAGGATCCTGGGCAATGATTGTAGGGTGGGGGCAAGACTGAAGTTTAAGGCGGAATTAATAAGAAGTAGATTCAGGACGAAAGGATCTGGATGCTGAACATAAAGTTGCAGCAACTACTTCATCCCTCAATACAATGAGTAGATCTGTTGTTTTCAGAATAACTGGAGAAAAGATGGCATTATTTCCATTTGTTAAAGTTCCTCAGTCAAAGTGTTAAGCTTTATGGCCAATGTGGCAGTGTGCCCATCTAACCCTCCAGTAAACACCTTACACCTCTATTGGAACATAAAGTAATCAGTACTGATCAGTTTGATGCAGAGTTAAGAGAATGTGTTGCTGGAAAAGCACAGCAGGCCTGATGAAAAGTTTCGGCCTGAAACGTCGCTTTTCCTGCTCGTTGGATGCTGCCTGACCTGCTGTGCTTTTCCACAACACACTCTCAACTCTGATCTCCAGTATCTACAGACCTCATGGTCTCCTCCTGATGCATAGATAGATTTCCAGCTTGATTTTGTATTTAACTGTCACTACAGAATGGTGTGGTCCGTAATGGTGTAAGAAGTAACTCTAAATTGGACAGCAGCGCTTGATTTTTAAGTTTACTTGTGCTGTGTTTTATAGTTATTCACTGCATCATCTCTGGTGCTGGTGAGTTGCTGATGTGGGTTCACCTCAGGTCCATTAAATTACACATTCCAAGTTATGATTATAGCTAGGTTTTTCTAAATTCTATGGACTTATGGAATAATGCAGTGTTGTACACCTATTTGGTATGTTTAATATGAGGAGCTTCATGTGTCAGTTGGGAGATTCAAATGCACTAAAGTGTATTGGTTAGTGAAATGTTGTATTTGTAGACTTCATCGAAGAGTGGAAGAATTAATAGACATTGCAAATGAGGCTGGGATTATAGTAAATAGATTTGTCAGGCAAGGATGGCCATTGAGATGGTACAGTTTAAAGCTTGAAAAAGAAAAGGGAGCTGGACTACTCTGATAAATGTTTGGTAGGAGGAGAAGCAGCAACAGCTTGTATCTATATAGTGCCTTTCATGCAATTTAAGCAGTCCTTTCACTGGATCATTGTAAAACAAGCATTGACCCCGGGTCACAACGTCATATTAAGGCTGACGACCAAAAGCTAGGCTGAGAAAATAAGTTTTAAGGAATTTTTTTTAGGAGGATAAGGGAGTTGGACAGGTGTACAATCATGGGTATTCAAGAGGCCAGAAGTTATGAATAATGAAGCTTTAAGGGTTCTGGGTCTGGATGAGATTACAGAGATTAAAAAGTGTAAATTGTGCTGTTTTTGTTTATTTGGGGATCAACATTGTATATTAATTCAAAGATAATTGCTGAATGCTTCCACTTGTGTCTTATTTTGGAATTGAATGTGAACTTTTCTTTCATAGAAAATTGTTTTATATAAAGATTTTTCATATGTTTTTCATTTAGTTATCGATATAAGGTTTAGTTAACAGACTTGTTGTGATAATGAGATGATGCCAACAGTGAGCACCAAACCTTTAGAAAAACTTGTGTGAAATGATTCCTATTCAGATTAACACAGTAAACTGAGATCATGGCAGCTGTTCAGTGCTGTCTAATATATATATTGGATTGACTGGTGATTTGAGAATATAATGGTCATCTCTGTTTGTGATTACAAACAACTTCTAATTTCCTATGTTTCAACATCAAGTCGTCAGTTTCTATTTTACCTGCCCGAAATGCAACTTTGTGACCTTTGATGAACAGAAGAATTTTACAACAAACCACTTTTGTTGCCTTCTGTCACTGTATATGGTGTAAAAGGAAGCTGAAAAGTAAACCCCTGAAGGATGTCTCACTGATTCTTGTAGTACTGCCATTTATCTTTGAAAGGCTGAGAATGCCATGTTGAATTTGTCAACTTGTTTTACTTTTGTGCCATAGAGTATAGTTTTGTCATCTAATCTTTGATCCATATCCATAGTGAATGGTGTGTTTTTATGTGTCTCATTTTAATGTAGGAGTATCACAGTTTATTGTTTAATATTCTGGCAACCATATTATTGAAAAATGATGGTGACTATAAACAAAATTTAACGTGTTTCTCCTTTTGCATTTGGATGAATTTTTGTGCAAAGGGAGTAGAGCAAATTTCTGCCTTTCCATTCTCAATATGTGATGTCTCTGAACCAGTGTATTACAAGTTATGCAGACTAAAGTTCAAATGTGTTTTGATTTAGAAATGTCTTTTAGAAGGACACCTACTGTAACAGAAGGGCAATCTCATTCTCAACAACAGATATGCCACAACGTCTTGATTGACGTTACCAGTGTAGTGCTGGTTAGCTGCTTATTTTTGTGAGTTTTCCCAGTGCAATCTCGAGAAAGGATATAAAATATTCAGGCTTTCTGTCTGGGAAACGAGAGTATTGTCATGCATTGTTTGTATTACATTACCTGTTTGCACAAACCTGCTTGGAGAAGTTACTAAGTATTGAACAAAAGAATACAAAGTAACTAACTTTCAAGTTTCCTCAGCTAGTAACTGTGTCTGATTAAATTATATTAAAAGATAGTTATTTTAGTGAGGTTCTTTGATTGTAAATAATAGTCAGGGAAATACATTGTTATGTGGTTGGTAATGTGGAAACTTATGATGTAAATGACGGAAGTTTCTTGTGTCTAGGCCCACTTAAAGTTTTTGTTGTGACAGCTGATGAAACGAGTCATGCAACAGGCAGTGGGTGGAACCTAATATGCAGATTATAAAGTTTAGTTGACACTTAGAGTGCCGATACTTGGTTACGTAGATGTGCAGGACTATCAGAGCCATGTTACTGACTTCTGCCTTCCTGCTGCATTTTTGTTTGGGTAACTGGTATGTTGGAGTTTAGAATAGTAAGAGGTGATTTGATTGAAACATATAAGATCCTGAGGGGTGTGGACAATGTAGAAAGAGTGTTTTCTCTTGTGGCAGAACTTAGATCTAGAGGTTACAGTTTTAAAAAATAAAGGATTGCCCATTTAAGACAGATGAGTAGAGTTTTTTATCTCATAATGGGTGGTGAATCTTTGGAACTTCGTTTGTAAGGAGGTAGAAGCAGAACATTTGAATATTGTTAAAGCAGTGGTAGATATATTCTTCATAAACAAGGTTATCCAGAGTATGGAGGAATGTGGTGTAATCAGATCACCTATGATCCTGTTGAGTGGCTTCACATTTACTTCTAATTCATGTGTGTGTGCTTACTGTTTAAACTTCAGATTTACATTTTACCTGTGGAATATTTGGAAAAGCAGGCAATCCTTGGGGTTGTAGTTTTCCATTCTCCATGTGGACTGCAGTATCAATAATGTGGCAGTTATGCAGCTATTTCAGCACTATACTGGCGATTCTAAAAGTGCTTTGAATGTATTCTCATGCAGATATTCTCCATGTATCTGTGTGCTTATTTAACAATGAAGAGTCAGAAATGTTTTGAACATTTTGCTTTTTGTCTTACTGATTTTAGCAGTAATTGCATAAAAAGGTTAAATCTAAGAATCAAATATCTGCCTGGTATTGGTATCTGTGACTCATTTTTTATTTAGGAAATACAATCAGCAACATCTGTATTCCTAATTAACCACACGTGGCTAATATATTGCACACTGCTGTGCTAAGGCATACACTCCACAGACCTCTATAACCATCAACTGTTATCATTAATTTTGATGCTGAGCCAACGTTTTCAGTGAAGTGGTGTTACTTTTTCATATTTTGGAGTACTTTTCCCTTGGCTGCAGTGGTCTGGAGGCCACATGAAGTTTATTGACATCTGATCAATGTCACTATTTCAGAGTTGGTTCACTTTAAGGCCTGTTTCTCTCCATTCACTTGTCAGTTGATCACAGATGCACAATAATATCAACTGTGAATTTACCAGGTAATATATTTGCTGCAACCCTGACCACAGAAATGGCATGGCATGAAAATTTTGGAGTTCAATTACTTGGACCATGAGCACCGTTCTGATTATGCCCTTTACATGAATCCGATTGAACAAAAAGAAAATAAATTATTCTTCTCTTAGTACCTCTTATTTCTATCCCGCCACATCGCAGACCTTTGCAATGTATGTGTGGAGAAGTTTACAACAGCATGTTACATTTATATAGCATCAATAATGTAATAAAATGTCCCTCAGGAAGAAAATGCTTCTCTGTGGCATTATAAAATGCTGATCCATGTTGGTATAATATATTAGATCAGATGATTAAAGGTTTGGTCAAATAGAGAGTTTTTAAGGCTCTGCTTCCCAAACCTTTACCCAGTACTACCCAATTTTAATGCATCAGACTTCATATGACTCCAGAGTGTAAATTTGCAGGTACAGAAGATCCATTGGGCAGACTTGAGGAATGGAATGGGTTAGTTTTAGTTCTTGATTGGGGGTGGGGAGGGTATGTGGCAAGGTCGGCAAATTGGAGTTGAGAGTTGGGGGAAGTTGATGGAAAAGGCAGGATTCCTCAAAATAAAACTTAAACATTTTTTTTTTACGCACTTATAGTATTTTGCAGCAGCACTTGTGCTTATGAGAGCACTGCAGTATGCCAGTTGAAAAAAACAGCTATTTAAAGGCTTGAAGCTGTTAGCCCTCACTCACTTGGCTGCTGTTATTCCTCTGAGCATGACACTCTAAAATCCTATCTTAGGATTCCTCCAATGATATAACACAAGAGTTTTTGAAATACTAATTTAAGGGTTGTCTTAAAAAGAGCAAAGCGCAGTAGAAAAGTGCAACGTGGAACTCTGTAGTTAGGCTTTGTGAAACCCATGCTGTTCCATTCTCTTTGCAACATGCACTGAAACATTTTTAAAAACGTGACGGGCGAAATTTATAAAGGGGTTAGCTGGATTTGAGTTGAGGTGGTATATATTGTTTGGTCATCTTTAAACCTTCCTTCAAAAAGTGAGCAATGTATGTCAATCTGGTGAATTACTGCCATTCAATCCAAAGAAAGCACATGGCAGGGGTTTATACCTCATTGGACTCTCTTCAGGTTTGTGCTTTTTGAGGGCTGTATTCATCCAGTATTTCATTCTGTTATTCTGCTGTTAGCTTGTCGTTCAACTTTGATTAGCTGATAATGAACTGGTAAATTACTTGATGACACTAAAGCTAAATTTTAGTGTGAAACAACTACCCAACATAATAAAACTGCATAAAGCATTTCAACAGCCTCCTTAAACAGAAACTGTTAAGGTTATTTCTAAAACTTTAATAGTCTTGATGTTTGTCAAAATTGAAATATTGTCACTTTTGCTGTAGGAATATTGTTGCTGAATGACCGGCATCAAAAGTTGTACTAATAGTTACAATGGTGTTCTTTAGTAATTACTGAAGTGTTTATTACATTTTTTATGACAGTATAAGAACTTGACTGCTGAGAATGAAGTAGATGAGTGCAGTAGACTTAGGAAGTTACCCCATATAATTCAAAGTTCCAATTTAAAGTTACAGTAGTATGTTTATGTATAAATACTTTGTGTTATAATGAAGTTTGAAAATGTATTAACATGTTTACTTTTTGTTTATTGGTAAGACACAATTCTGCTAATTAATCTGTGATTTTTGGGATTGCATCTCTTATTTGAAATTAAGGGAAACATTATCAGAGGGTACAGAGATGGGGGTGAGGAAAGGAAATTCACCAGTACAAGAAAAGGCATGTTACTCAATCACTCAGACGAGCATCTCTAGTTAGAATGCATGTCTGTCAAAAACCTTTTGGGCACTCCAGCATTTTAGTTTCCAACAATAAAGCCAATAAGGATGAAACCCTTTTTAAAAGTTAGATTTGGGTGGAATATCATGGTTTGCAAGGTGCCATTTTGTGCATTCCTGCCTCTGATTTATAACCATGCTGCCTTCATCCTGTCTTGTTCCAAGTTCCCATAATTCTAGCCCTACCTATATTTGTTTCTGTCTATGAATGTATTTTTAAAAAATCCTCATTCATAGGTCCTTTTGTAGCTTTCCCTTTTTCTGTCCTGCTCTTCATTTCCTCATTCTGGCTGCTTTGTAATACTTGGCAGAGCATTCAAACCTCCACACTTCAACTCATTTGGCCTCTTCCTCATGTTCAGAAGCCTATTCAACCTTTGGGCACTTTCCAGCTTGGCATTTGTTTTTACCAGATCCCCTTGTTTAAAAGAACATTGAATTGGTTCACTACTACACGAAAGACAGTATATAAGTGGACATTGTAGTCCAGTAACTTCAGAATTTTTTTTATGTTTCATGTTGTTTCGCGCAACTGCCTGTGTGGCATTTGCACATTCTCCCCGTGTCTATGTGGGTTTCCTCCGGATGCTCTGGTTTTCTCCCACAATCCAAAGGTGTACAGGTTAGGTGAATTGGCTGTGCCAAATTGCCCATAGTGTTAAGGGATGTATGGGTTGAGTGCATTTGTCAGGGGTAAATGTAGAGGAGTTGAGGAATGGGTCTGGGTGGGTTACTCTTCAGAGGGATGATGTGGACTTGTTGGGCCAAATGGCCTGTTTCCATACTGTAGGGATTCTATATTCTGGAGCGATTGTAAAAATTTACATTCTAGCCCTGAGTCCGAATGTTGACACTACATTCAAGAATTTGAGTGCTCACTGTCGGTTAACACTTCAACCTGAGAGAGTACTTAATTGTCAGTGGTACTATCTATCGGTTGAGGCATTAAACTGAGGTCTTGCCTACCTATTACAGTGTATGTTACTCAAAGAAAAGTCAAGTTTTCTTTGCGTATCCTGGAGAGTCTACCTCGCAAAGTCAATTAGAGGCACAGATTAATTGATCATGCATCTTAGTTGCTACATTATGAATCTTGCTGCCTTTATTAACCTACAAATTACTGTGACTGCATCTTAGAAATAATTAAATGCTTTGAAATCATCTAATATATGATAAAATGCTATAGAAATGGAGTCATTTGGCCATTTTCTTTCAACATTTTAAAATATTGGATGTGGCTAATTTGTAATGCAATGGAGTGTGGTGTATTTCCTTATCAGAATGGAGAACAAGATTAGCCCTTGTCAGTAAAATTTTATCATGAATGTGCTATAGTTCTTATTTTCTTAAGTATGCCATGTGCAAACACCCTGTTTAGTTGAGATGACCCTTAAGCCCACGGTTCCAAATAATCACTGCACAATGTGCACTGCAATCTTTGGCAAGAAAATAAAAGTGACATGGGAGTATTTAATTATCTGTTCAGGACAACACCTGGAACTTGCACTGTCTTTTATTGGTTGCTTTGTATTTTTGTTTGGAGCCTGCCTTAGAAGAATAAAATGGATTCACTGAAGGTACTGGACCAAGTTTATCATCAATATTAGATAATAAAGCATATACGATATTTAAAATACATATAGAGTACAGCCCCCGGCCTCTCTTTTTTACTCATCCTTGAAACAAATCCGTTTCTGCTTTCTTCGTAGCTGCTTCTGATATTTGGTGCTTGAACAAACTGATTCTCTTTTAACCACATCCCAAGTCAGGTGTCTCACAGGATGTAAAAACAATAAGTAATATTTCTTCCATTCATTAATCCATTTCCTTGGCAACCCTAGATCAGAGATTGAATCATGGTAATACTTTAGAGCACTTTTTTCAAAGGAAACCTAATGTCATTTGGTAACAGATTCTATAATACAAAGGGTAACTTTGAAGGAGGATCTTTGAGATTTGTTAATATTGAAATGAACAGGGTAAAGCCATGCTCAGAACAAATGTACTCTCATCAGGCTTACAGTTAAGGAGACCTGTGTAAATAGCATTTTTTTTCTCATAGTGTTACATAACCTGTGATGAACGTTGTAGCTTATTCAGTCTGTCTAAACTTGCCACTAAAAGTAAAATCCTGGATAAACTAGTACATGGAGGTGGGATATCTGCGCATGTGTTTAAAGGAGTTATGGATGGGTTTTATTTCAGAATGTTTTGTGGACTACTTAAAACAGCTTCTGATTCGGTTCATTTAAGTGTAAAATATTTGAAAGCAATAACTCCATTCAAAGACATTGAGTTGTAAGGAACCGTTGGTGAATGTTCTTTCACATTGTAAGTAAAAAGGATGCAGCAGAGCAGACAGAAATATATCTATCCTATTAAAACATTTGTGGAATAGACAGAACCCTTTAAAGAATGACCAGTTTATGACCACCTCTAACAGACTAGCGCCTGGAGCACCAACCTAATATTGGTTGCATTTTCTGGTCTTCTGCATTCTACTTATTCACATGTACAAATTAGTGTGAACTGGAGGCCTGACCTACCTCTGCAGGAGGAAGAGAAAGTCAGAGTATGATTTAGATGTTCTGGCAACAACATTGAGGAAGCTTGGAAGCTTGCTGCCATTCTTCACAAGGTAAAGCTCATGCAAGGAGAGGAAGAAGTTTTTCGAAGTTACAGGTGTACATATCTTTATTAATAATGGGAAAGTACGCTGAGGGACTGTGTAGAATGTAATTTAGAGTTTTATACATAGTCTTCAAAAGTTATAAAATGTTATTCTCAGAAATAAAAGTTAAAATTATTTGATTTAAAACACCATTTTAAATTGAATTCTGATGATTTCATCAGCAAAATAATCTCTTATATATTTATTTGTTCGAGCTGTGGACAAAGGCAGTGTTGGCATCAGTGCATATACTTTTCAGGATGAGGGCTTAAGTATCTTCAGAGGCCACACTCTCAGTCAGTATCTCCATTAAGTGATATGTTTGATATTTGCTGCTTAACTTAAGGTTTCACATGATCTAGAAATGCAACTGAGAAGAAGCTGTAAACAATGAGGTTTTTAGTTTTTCTGTTACTGACCCTCCTTTACCACTTTGTGATTTGTGCTGATATTACTGATGTTGCAAAGCTTTGATGGTATTGCATTACTGCCAAAGTGATCACAATATTGGAGTTACTGTTCTTTTTGCAAAGATCAAAAAGATCACTACCTGAAAGTGCTGCAACATGCTGGGATGTTCTGTCTATTCAAAAATGAACTCATGTCAGAAGTGTCAGAAATTGTAACTGTTGCAGTTTGTTACAAAGGTCTTTTTTTAGGTACGTGATGCTACCAGTCATTCAGCGAATGTGTTTTGAATAGAATTTAGCAAAACGTCTGTGTTGGTTCTGTAATGTTGACCATTGATTCATCTTTAATTATATAATAATCCTTAAATGCTTGAATGTTGCATAAATAATGTCTGTATTTAGTTGACGTTTATTTTTATCCCTAGAGTAACAAGTATTTGAACTACTGAGCTATTATAATACACTTTCATCCTGTGAATTTACGTTCCGCGTTTTGGTGTAAGTTCTGGAAATTTGTGAACTAGATTCGCTTTCATATTTTTAAAATTTAATTTGGCTTGCATATGCTTTCTGCTTTGAATTGACACTTGTTTCTAGAAATTGAGACTCTTTTTGCAATGTCTTGCAGTTGGTTGTGTCTTGTCATACCATACATCGGTCCTTAGTGAAACTAGCTCATTTTATCGTACTGTTCAGCCTCAGCCACTGGCACTCTAAATTCCACAATGAAGTTGACTTGAATTCCCAGGGAATAGGGTGCTAGTCACACGTGGAGGGGTTTATTAATGTAGAGAACTGGAAGACAATGAATGTAGACAGAGCTGAAAATATGTTGCAGGAAAAGCGCAGCAGGTCAGGCAGCATCCAGGGAACAGGAGAATCGACGTTTCGGGCATAAGCCCTTCTTCAGGAATGAGGAAAGTGTGTCCAGCAGGCTAAGATAAAAGGTAGGGAGGAGGGACTTGGGGGAGGGGCGTCGGAAATGTGATAGGTAGAAAGAGGTCAAGGTGAGGGTGATAGGTCAGACTGGGGTGGGGGCGGAGAGGTCAGGAAGAAGATTGCAGGTTAGGAAGGCGGTGCTGAGTTCGAGGGATTTGACTGAGACAAGGTGGGGGGAGGGGAAATGAGGAAACTGGTGAAATCCGAGTTCATCCCTTGTGGTTGGAGGGTTCCTAGGCGGAAGACGAGGCGCTCTTCCTCCAACCGTCGTGTTGTTGTGGTCTGGCGATGGAGAAGTCCAAAGACCTGCATATCCTTGGTGGAGTGGGAGGGGGAGTTGAAGTGTTGAGCCACAGGGTGATTGGGTTGGTTGGTCCGGGTGTCCCAGAGGTGTTCTCTGAAACGCTCCGCAAGTAGGCGGCCTGTCTCCCCAATATAGAGGAGGCCACATCGGGTGCAGAGGATGCAATAGATGATGTGTGTGGAGGTGCAGGTGAATTTTTGGCGGATATGGAAGTTTCCTTTGGGGCCTTGGAGGGAGGTGTGGGCGCAAGTCTTGCACCTCCTGCGGTTGCAGGGGAAGGTGCCGGGAGTGGAGGTTGGGTTGGTGGGGGGTGTGGATCTGACGAGGTAGTCACGGAGGGAGTGGTCTTTACGGAATGCTGATAGGGGAGGGGAGGGAAATATATCCTTGGTGGTGGGGTCCGTTTGGAGGTGGCGGAAATGACGGCGGATGATGCGCTGAACATGGAGATTGGTAGGGTGGTAGGTGAGGACCAGTGGGGTTCTGTCCTGGTGGCGGTTGGAGGGGCGGGGCTCAAGGGCGGAGGAGCGGGAAGTGGAGGAGATGCGGTGGAGAGCATCGTCGACCACGTCGGGGGGGAAATTGCGGTCCTTGAAGAAGGAGGCCATCTGTGTTGTACGTTTTTGGAACTGGTCCTCCTGGGAGCAGATGCGGCGGAGACGAAGGAATTGGGAGAATGGGATGGCGTTTTTACAGGGGGCAGGGTGGGAGGAGGTGTAGTCCAGGTAGCTGTGGGAGTCGGTTGGTTTGTAGTAGATGTCCGTGTTGATTCGGTCGCCTGAGATAGAAACAGAAAGGTCGAGGAAGGGGAGGGAGGAATCTGAGACTGTCCAGGTGAATTTGAGGTCGGGGTGGAAGGTGTTGGTGAAGTGGATGAACTGTTCAACCTCCTCGTAGGACCACGAGGCGGCGCCGATATAGTCATCGATGTAGCGGAGGAAAAGGTGGGGTTGGGGCCAGTGTAGTTGCGGAAGATGGACTGTTCCACATATCCTACGAAGAGGCAGGCATAGCTGGGGCCCATGCAGGTGCCCATGGCTACTCCTTTCGTTTGGAGGAAGTGGGAGGATTGGAAAGTGCCCTGGATGCTGCCTGACCTGCTGCGCTTTTCCAGCAACACATTTTCAGCTCTGATCTCCAGCGTCTGCAGACCTCACTTTCTCCTCAATGAATGTAGACAACAGATCAGGGTGAGTAGGTTTCCATTTTAAAGTCATACATGATTTATTTTCTCACAATATTTTTATTTTGTAGTAGTCATAAAGCTTTGCAATAATGTAAACGAGGAAAAGTAGCAGCAGAGGGTTTTATATAACTCAGGCTGAGGCATACAAAATGGGTGAGCTATGGCTCAATTACTGATGAGAAGGTGAAATTGCAGTATGACAAGTTTATATAGACAGTTTGCATTATAAATGTTGACATAAGAGTTCACAATGTAAATTTGCAAGAGATATTTAAAGGTAGAAGATCTTTTAGTATGTTACCAGGCATTTGATAGGTTAGGGGCAAACACCAACTGTCACTTTTTTGTTTACATAGAATAATTCAGGATGGAAGGTCTGGTGTCATGATTCACTATTGTATATTTAGTGTTTACTTATCTTTACTGAGCTCATTTTAAATATAATCCAAAGCAATTTGTTTTCTTTCTGATGGTTGGTTATGCCAATTTATATGCTATTAAAAAAAAAACTCTCAGGGATTTGTTCTTGGTTATCTCAAAGCTTCAACCCTACTGAACAAGGGTTGAGATAGAGTTTTGGCATATTGCTTTGAGCACAAGTCAGGAGTGTGATGGAATACTCCCACTTGACTGACAAGTGCATCTCCAACCACACTCCAGCTCGATCCTATCAAGACAGGACAAGGCAGGTCACTTCATTGACACCTCATCCATGAGCTTCCACTCCTTCTACCACCAAATTTCAGTAGCAGCAGTGTCTATCATCTAAAAGATACACTGCAGAAAGTCCCCAAAGATTTTTAGACAGCACCTTCCAAACCCATGATCATTTCCATCTCAAAGGACTTGGGCAACAGTTATAATGGGAACACCATCACTTGAGGTTTACCTCTTGCAATCTTGATCTGGAAATATATTGCTATTCTTCACTGTCATTAGGTCAGGATCCTAGAATTTCCTTCTTCACAGAATTAGGGATCAACCTACATCACATGGTTTGCAGTGATTCAAGAAGGCAGCCTTTCTTGAAAAGCTTCACCACCCCTTCTCCAGGAAAACTAGGGATCAGCAAAAGATGTTCATTTTAAATTTTTTAAATAAGGGCATTATCGGAATCAACTTCACATTTATTCAACTGTTAGACTGATGAAGCTCCTGGACTTAATACAATCCATTCTACAGACAGAATGGGAATAGAGAAAACTCAGAGCAAATCCCACATTTAATGCAAGCAGGATTTATAGAAGCAGCAACTGCATGAGAAATGTTCCAGTGAATGAGAAGCATTTCTTGTTGTTTGTGAACCTGTATGGTAGAGAATGAACAATTCATGTTGAGATCCATGCCAGACTGTGTATCCATTGAATACTAATCAGTGTGCCTCATCCCCAGATCTCACCATAGCTTTTGGCTTCTTGGGGTTTGATATCCAGTGCTGGTGGGGATTTTTTTCACTCAGTTGCCTTTGGAAACAATATGTTGTGATGGGTCGGTAAATTCTTTGGTCTCTGGATCCCTGCGGAGAGTTTAATTTGTTCCTCATTACACCTGGCCAAGGTTGACTGATGTACACTGGGTAGTTCAGTTACGATCTAACCTTCTACATGTTCTTGAAATGACTATATCAATTTGAGTCATTTGATACATTGCATATTGTTAGAGGGCTTTATACTGTTAGTGAAGCCACCTGCGGTCACTTGGGGAAAATTATGTAACAATGAGTTAAGTGCAGTGAACAGTGAAAACAGTTTGTGTTGCTTTCGGCCTTGTGTATTTCTTTGGCCCTAAAGAAATGTCGGTGTGTAGACCATACCTAAGTTAATAGTGTCTCTATACTCTGCCTTTCTCTAATTTTAGTGTGAGAAAAGGTTAGTCATCGAGTCTTACAGCATGGAGGCAAGCCCTTTGTCCCAAACTGGGCCATGCTGACCAAAATGCAAATCCCATTTCCCTGCACTTAGTCCATATCCTTCTAACCTTTCCTATCCATGTATTTGTCCAAATGCCTTATGAATATTATTAATGACTCGACTCAACCACTTCCGCTCACAGCTTATTCCATATGCGGACCACCTTCTTTAAAAAAAAAGTTGCCCTCAAGTTCCCTTTTATTCTTTCCCCTCTCACCTTGAACTGTTGCCCTCCAATCCTTGATTTCACAACCCTGGGAAAAAGACTGAATGCACTCGCCCTATCCATGCCTCTAATAATCTTATACATTTCTGCAGGTTCCCTCCTCAGTCTTGTATGCTCTTGGACAGTCCTAGCTTGTCCAACCTCTCCCTGTAACTCAAACCCTTGCGTCTGGCAACATCCTTGTAAATTTCTTCTACGTTCTTTTCGGTTTAATAACATTCTTCCTATAGCCAGATGACCAAAACTGAATACAATCATCCAAGTACAGCCTCACCGTCCTGTATAATTGCAACATAACTGCCCAACTTCTATACTGAATGCCCCGAATAATAAGGCCAGTGTGCCAAAACTGTCCTTCACTGCCCTGTCTACTTGTGACTACACTTTCAGAGGACTGTGAACCTGAACTCCAAGGTCCCTCTGTTCCACTGTACTCCTTAAGGCCATAAATTCATCATGAAACTCTGACCTTGATTTGACTTTACAAAATGCAAGACCTCACGCTTAACCATATTAAACTCTATTTGACATTTCTCGGCCCACTTGCTCAGCTGATCGAGGTCTTGTTGCAATTTCTGATAACCTCCTCAATGTTCACAACTCCCTCTATTTTAGTGTCATCAGTAAACTCACTAATTATACCTTGTACATTCTCATCCAAATCATTGATATAGGTAACAAACAGCAAGGGGCCCAGCACTGACCCCAGAGGTACTGCACTAGTCACAGGCCTCCAGTCCGACAAGCATCCTTCCACAATTAACCTCTGGTTCTACCATCAAGCCAATTGTGTATCCAATTTGCCAGCTCCCCTTGGATTCCGTGCGATCTAACCTTCCAGAGCAGCCTACGATGTGCAACCTGATCAAATCCATATAGACTACGTCTACCATCCTGCCCTCATCAACCTTTCTGGTCACTTCATCAAAGAACTCTAACAAATTTGATCTCCCACTCACAAAGCCATGCTGACTACTCCTAATCAAACCCTGTCTTTCCAAATGCATGTATATCTTATCCCTCAGAATCTTCTCAAGTGATGTACCTACCACAGATGTTAGGCTTATTGCTCTATAGTTCCCAGGCTTTTCTTTGCAGCCCTTCTTGAATGAGGGTATAACATTTGCTATTGTCCAGTCTTCCGGGACCTCACCTGTGGCTAACAATGATGCAAAGATATCAGCCAGGGCCCCTGCAATTGTAGACATTTTGATGGCAAACCCATTTGATTTAGGCCATATGAGCCCAGAAATTACTATTGGACATAAAATCATGATCATGAAATTGTAAAAGATTCTACTTCAAATCTGATTTTTCAATGCTGATTTCAAACATTTGTACTTACTTAAAAATTGGTCAGAGAATCCTTCTTAAAAATAAGCTGTTTCTGTTCTCTTAATGCTGAGCATGTTTTGGCCAGTGTATTATGGACCTAATTACTGTGAGGTGGATGATAGAGGTTTGGTTTTGGTCAGTTTCCACTTTCAGACAGGTGGACTGGTCCCTCTGGGAAGTACAAAGACAGTATGAGATTTGTTCTTTTTGACAGAGATTCGTGGTTGGGATTTGTTTATTTTAAAATCCAGTATCCCTCAAGTTATTGTTGCAGGTATTGATCACTAATTCATTCTAAATCTGTTCATTTCTCAATCTCAAGTTTTAGTCAAGGCATTGCTCAATTATAAATAAGCATGAGTCAAACTAGTGGACAGAGAGATGTTACATATAAAAAGTAGCTTTCATCCTCCACTATTCCATTCAGACTTGACATTTTAGATGCTTTCTGAATACAGGCAGTCCCTGGGTTTCAAATGGGTTCTGTTCTTGATTTCATTTGCAGATCGATTTGGATGTAAGTTGGAATACAATGCAGGACAATATAAAGTAGCTGCTTATAAGTACAGGAAGTGTTCATATGTCTGATCTTTAAAATTATATCCCTGTATGGGATTGCGTTTGTAAGTAACAGCATTCACAAGTTGATGTTCATAAATCATGGATCCCTTGTATGTTGAAATTTGAATGTGGTGGAACATTTTAATACATGGTAATCTGTCTCTGAGATTTCCTGAAGTAGTGTTAAGTACTAGTGATGTATAACAGGGAGAAGTGTGACTGCACAAACACACTCTCAGGAAATACATGATTGACCTGTATTCACCGTAGTAAGTTGTGCTTGATGGCAGGTGATAATATACACAAGGAACACCCCAGAGAATATTATGGTATTTTGTGTCGTTTCAAAGAGAACAACCTGCTACTCTGCTGTAAGTGTCGTATTAGACTGTATCTATATTTAGTGTCACTAATAATTAGTATTCATATAGTAACTCTAACAATTTGCAATGTCGTTAAATATGTCCATTTAAAGTGTCTGTGCAGTAGCACAAATTAAGTTTTTCCTCCCAAGCGTGACTTGGAAAGAAAATAAAACTTCATTTATATAGTGTATTCCACAATCTTCGGATCTCTAAGGGCTTTACAGTCAATACTTTTGAAGTGTTGTCACGTATGAAAAACTTTAAAAGAAACATGAGCATCAATTTCTTTACATAGAGTAGTTAGTGTATAGAATGAACTTCCAGAGGAAGTGATGGATGTGGATACAGTTACAATGTTTAAAAGATATTTGGATAAGTACGTGAATAAGAAATAAAGGCCAAGCGCAGACAGGTGGGACCAGTTTAGTTTAGTATTATGGTCAGCATGGACAAGTTAGACCGAAGGGTCTGATTCCCTGCCATATGACTCTATTACTTTCTGAACTGCAGCAACCAGTTTACTAAGAACAAACTCTCAAAGACAATAATGAATCATGTGTTTGGCAAGTCACAGAGGGAGTTACATTGAGGTAAATGGAGATGTATGTCATGATTTCTGCAAACTATCTTAATGGTGTAATGCCTTGGTGCTTTCTTGTCTGTAATCATAGAGGGTGATATTCACCTGAGATAACATTTCACAGTCATCTGGGCAGGTAAGACTTGTTGTGAACATGCAGAGTAAATTCTTTATTGACAACAATGTGGAACAGTTCCTGTTAGCCTGTCATGCTCTTTCCTCCCTTCCCATTGTGGAGTCTAAAGACTTGGCCAAGAATTTTGCACTGAAATTTGAAGAGATAAAAATGGATGAAAACAATGAAGTGTAGTAATGTTAAAACAGTTGAATAATGGGGCAAAGAGGGAATGATAGGTGCAGCATACTGTAGATCACACTGTCCAACAGAAGTCAATGGAAAATATTAAAGCAAACAGCAGCACTAGAAAGTCGAGATTGTAATGAGGGCTAGTTAGAACATGAGGGTATATTGACCAAATGAGGAGAAAGTGAGGTCTGCAGACGCTGGAGACCAAATACTAGCTGTAGAATTGTGAAAATCAGCTTGTGACCTGCAGGGAGCATGTTGCACACAATTAGGAATATACTGATTAATCAAGGTTTAACTTGGTTAGAATATACAGCAAGATCAATATTAACTGATTTCCAAAATAAATTGCAGAAGTTTATACATAAACCAGACTCATGATGTCAACAGATTGTGAAAGAAGGATATTCTTATCTATTGTGTGGTGAGTGCTCTCATCTAGTTCCATTTTTAATTATCTAATCATAGCCGAGAATCACGTGTAATTACTTCTGTCCACTCTCCTGTAATATTTCTGCTGTGCTCCAGGATTGCATCCTGCTTGTTAATATTGCTGCCGCATGGCGATATCATGTAAAAGTGCAGCATTAATTTTAAAATGATGCTGACAATATCCAGCTCTACCTCATCATTGCCTTTCTGGAATCCTCCACACTTGCTAAATTATCAGATTGCTTATCTGATATTCAGCACTGGATGAGCAAAAATTCCTTCAATTAAGTATTCAGAAGACTCTGTTTTCAGTGTCCATTCCAAACTCCCATTCCCTGGTTCATGAAAGTATTCCTCTCCCTGGCAACACTCTGAGACTAAACTATTCTTTCACAGTTTTGGTGTCATATTTGACATCAGGATGACCTTCCAACTCATCCTTGCTAATGCTGAGGCCATCTAATTTCATCTCTCTGACATTGTCTGACATTGCCTCTGCCTCTGCTCAACTATTGAAATAATTATCCATGCCTTTATCACATTCTATCATTTGTAAACTTGAAATCACACAAAATTCCATTTCCCAGGTCGTGATTTATGTCAAGTCCTGTTCATCTATCATTGCTGTGCTTGAAGACTTACATTAACACCTGATCAAGCACTACCTTGAAATTAAAATTCTTAACTTTGGTTTTCAAATTGCTTCATGGCCTTGCTCCTCTCTATCTCTATAATTTTGTTTCGATCCACAAACGTCTCAAATATCAACACCTCCTGGATTCCTGAGCATCCCTGATTTAAACAACACCCTCATGTCATAGAGTCATAGAGATGTATAGCACTTTTTAAATGTTGCAATTGTACCAGCCACCACCACTTCCTCTGGCAGCTCATTGCATACATGTACCATCCTCTGTGTGAAAACGTTGCTCCTCAAGTCTCTTTTATATCTTTTCCCTTTCACCCTAAACCGATGCCCTCTAGTTCTGGACTCCCCCACCCCAGGGAAAAGACTTTATCTATTTACCCTATCCATGCCCCTCATGATTTTATAACCTCTATAAGATCACTCCCTCAGCCTTGACACTCCAGGGAAAACAGCCCTAGCCTATTCAACATCTCCCTGTAGCTTAAATCCTCCAACCCTGGCAACATCCTTGTAAATCTTTTTTGAACTCTTTCAAATTTCACAACATACTTCTGATAGGAAGGAGACCAGAATTGCACACAGTATTCCAACAGTGGCTTAACCAGTGTCCTGTACAGCTGCAACATGACCTCCCAACTCCTGTAATCAATACTCTGACCAATAAAGGAAAGCATACCAAACACCTTCTTCACTATCCTACCTACCAGCGACTCCACTTTCAAGGAGCTATGAACCTGCACTCCAAAATCACTTTGTTCAGCAATACTCCCGAGGACCTTACCATTAAATGTATAAGTCCTGCTAAGATTTGCTTTTCCAAAATGTAGCACTCGCATTTATCTAAATTAAACTCTCCATCTGCCATTCCACCACCCATTGGTCCATCTGTGGCTGTGTCTTCAGTTCCTGAGACCGCAAGCTCTGGAATTCACTCCCCATATGATTGTCCATCTATTCCTCAATTTCTTGCTTTAAGGCACTCTTAAAACCTACCTTTTTGACCAAAATTTTTTTCATTTAGCCTACCTTCTCCTTATGAGACTCTGTTATGTTTAGTTTAATCATGCTCTTTGAAGCACTTTTGGGTCTTTTTAATTTTTCCTCATGACAATATAAATTTTTGTTGTTGAGTGCTGCCGCTCAATGGGTCATGTTTAAGATGCCTTGCTAGTTTTGCAGAGTTCATAAATTTTGCTTTCTCATTCTGAAGTACATATTTTCATCCCAGTGCTCTCCATAAAGACAAGACTGCAGTTTCTCAATATTTTCGTCATGGTGATCACTCTCGACTGATTGTTCTTTGGCATGACTTATTTCATTTTATTGCTTCTTCCTGCAGTGAGTGCAATTATGAGAGGTTTGTATACATGTTAGGTCTTGGATCAAACTTCTTTCCCTCTAAAATTGCCAAAACATCAAATAAAGGGCCACAGGTGTTCTGTGTCTGACCTTCTTTATTAACCATACTTCAGTGCAGATAGTTTACATGTGTTCTGTAGTAGTTAATCTACCTCGGGGAAGGTCCTTGGTTCATTTGCTTTTTTTACCCCTTGTGGTCATGTCTTTTCAGTTGCCTGTAAACCTCCCATTTTCAGTTTCAGTGAGCAATATCATTATGTGGGCTCTAGCAGTGTTCAAAAGAAGTGGCTAGTTTAGCTGAAAAGAGACCATGTTATAAAGGGCAATATCCTAAACAAAACAAGCACTTGCAGCAAAGAAACACTGGGAGACCCTAATACTTTCATGGTGTCAACTATGGAACTCATTGACACTGTCACATTCCCAATTTGGATAGCCTGCAATGTATCAAGAACTATTAATTTTAAATATAGTATGCCACCCATTGTAAAGCTATTGCATCTGTAGCTTTTCCTGAATTGGAACCTCTACTGCCTTTCCCTTGCAGTTTTGCCTTTACAATGATGTCACATGAATTTACACTAGTCACTGTGAGTCAACACTGGTTTTTATGAAAGATTCCGATTTTATGGAATGGTGAACTCTTTATCTAGGATGCATCGTGGATGAGAAACTGCACTATGTGTGAGATCATTATATATACAGTGACTGATTTGAAAATTAGGATCTGAGGAAAGCAAAGACTGCTGATACCAGTACCCATGATACTTATAATTTATAGGTTTCATTGTGTGCATTTATAAAAATAATGCAGGTGCACTTGCTGTATCTTATTTACTTTCAATAATACTTATGTGGATTCCTGTTGTTGAGAAATGTCTGTTGTGTTAACAGTATCCAATGATTCTTCATGAGAGATAATTCTTGCTCCTCTACTCTGTCATTAGCAACAGAAGAAGCTTTCACTTTTGTTAAGATTTGAAGTTTGACACCTGGGAGCTGTTGCATGAATACAGAGAGAGTTGAGCTTGTGCATTCACAAAGCAGACAAGGTTCAAATTTAACTGGGTCCATCAGATGTGGTAGAAGTACATTTGAGTGAAACATCTATCTACCTGTGTCTTCTGCAGGGGGCGGGCAGGGAATGCACTAATGCACTGTGTTGTCCGGTGTTTGTGTCCATCATTAAGTTAAACTACATTTTATAGAGCTTAACTTTATTTTAATGTAATTTTCAAAAATATCTTTGAGAAGGCAAATGTGTGACTAATGTCGAAGGTTTATGTAAGTTCAGTAAAGTTGCAAGACAATTTCCAGTTAGATATGTGCATCCGAGGACTTGAAGTCAGAAAGGAAGCAGAGGTTAACAGGGTGTAGCCTGCACAAGACTTTAATGTTTATTCTCTTGCACTTGTACAGGCAGTGTTGAATTTTTAATAATACAGTTCTTCTTTACTGGTTCATTGAAACCAAAGTTCAGAATTCGGAAAAAGGAAAGAATTTCAGTACCTTGTTGTAAAATGTGAATGAGTAATTGAATCCTTACAATGGGTTACTCAATGAGAACAGATACACATGTTTCTCTCCTGCTTGCTAATTGTAATATATGCAGAGCACAGACTATAAGAGAGAGAACTTGCATTTATACAGCATCTTATGTCACTAGGAAGATAACATGACTTATAAAATGACTTGTTTGGAGCACTTCTGTGTGATTGAAGATTGTGTAACAGCAGCGAGGACTATAGGATAATATTGGAGTTCCCCTTAAGCGTCACCCACACTGCACTCTCCCACCCACTGTCTGAGTTAGATTGATCTTTCAGCCAGGAGTTTTTTAAAAAGACAATGTTATAACCACTGGCCAACTTAGGTTTCTAGGACTTGTGAAAGTTGATACGACTTTGTGCTTAAACCTCCTCAGAAATTGATATGCTTTTTAACAACTGAATCAAAGGAGGCTTTTTATTTTACAAAGTGTTGAAAGTACTTTGAACCCTTTTGCTCAGTATTTGAATATAATTTGCACTTGTTCAGTCCTCCATTTTTTTCACAATACTTCTGCAGCTGTTTCTCCTTTTGACCACTCCTTCACCTCCACCTTTGATATGCTTGTGGTCTCATTAAACAAGTCTTTATTCAATCCCATCTTGGTTGATTTTCTGATGGTATCCCCCATCTCAGCTGTCAGAAATCCAGGGGGTGAACACATATGAATTGGCTTGCTTGCTGTCTCTTAGTTTGACCTTCCATCACCAGAATTAGCTAAGCAACTTCTCAAGGTTCATAAATTAACCCCATCTTATTTTAGTCACTCTCTTCTCCCCATTCACTTGATTTTCACCTCGAACAAGGAGCTCACATACATCTTTATCACTAAGGTGGAAACCCATCTATATAGTTGGCTCAGTTACTTCTTTTCTGTGATGCTGTACCTTTTCTCTTGCTTTTAAGATTCTGCTTAAAGTCCACCTGACTTAAGAGTTTTCTCCTCCCTTTGTTGTTTTGTTCTTTGGCTTCACTACGTTTCTTTGACCACACCTCTGTGAAGGATCTCAAATTGTCTCTCTTTTTAAAAGATGCAATACAAATACATGGTGTTGTAAAGTAAATAAATTAACGGAATAAACAATTACATTGTGTGTATTTAATGGTCCACTTCCTGTCCAGATTTATAGGGCTCCCTTGAGTATGAACACATAATGAAGCGCCGACTGGATGAGCAGGAAACAGTTTATGCGCCTCAACAGCGTCGGATTGCAAGCAGCGCTGAAACGTTTTCACACCAGCATCGGGTGCTGGCCCCAGCACCCCCTGTCTACGAAGCGGTATCAGAGAATATGCAGCCCACTGCTGGCATTCAGTACTCAGTCGCCCCAGGATACCAGGTACTTTATTATCTTTGTCGGGAATTTTTTAAGCTGGTCTTTAAAGTGTGCTGCGATGGAATGTCCAAAAACCCTTGACACTGTAGGCAAGTTTAGATGGTAGTTTGCTACTGGTCTTTGTCAAGCACACATTAGTTCAGAGCTCATCTCCTGTAGTTTATGGCTACATGAAGTAAACTGATTTCATTTTATGTTCTGGCCTCACTGAATGTAGTCCAAGTACTGGCTAATACAAGAGCATAAGATTAAAAAAATCTGATGAACTCAATCATGAATGTTTTCAATGACATGGCCCCTATTGTTCTATAATGAAGAGAGCTCCACAGACAACTGACCATCTGAGAGAAAAAAAATCTTCAATGTTTAATCCTCAGCACGAACTAATATAACGTTAAAGCATGAGCGGCACGGTGGCAAGCACTGCTGCCTCACAGCGCCAGAGACCCGGGTTCAATTCCCGACTCAGGCGACTGACTGTGTGGAGTTTGCACATTCTCCCCGTGTCTGCGTGGGTTTCCTCCGGGTGCTCTGGTTTACTCCCACAGTCCAAAGATGTGCAGGTCAGGTGAATTGGCCATGCTAAATTGCCCGTAGTGTTAGGTAAAGGGGTAAATGTTGGGGAATGGATGGGTTACGCTTCGGTGGGTCGGTGTGGACTTGTTGGGCCGAAGGGCCTGTTTCCACACTGTAAGTAATCTAATCTAAAGTATGAAAATAGACACTTTTCTCTTGATTCCAAACCCATTGCTTTGCTGTAAAAGTGGCATAAGTTGAATATCAAGTATTCTCTAAGTGTAAATTCACCAAAAAAAAATACAATATTTGGCAAGTAAATTAGAGTGGAGATGAAGACTTTCTTTTGTTGTCACAGTGAATTGTTATGACCTTGAATGCACTGCCTGAACAGGCGACAAAAGTGCATATAATGGTTGGGAGTTTATGAAACCATCAGAGATTGCTGTCATTACACCTCCAAATCAAAACATGAGTTCAGGGTTCCAATGCAAGTGCAGACTAAAGCATATATCTTAAATGTTGAGGGAGTCAGTTTGCTCCTTTTTTGTGTGTGTATGAGGTTTTTTTATCTTTTACAGCTCTTAATATTGTTGTTAGGAACTCTATGAAAAGTTCTAACTTCTTCAGAGCAATATTTTTAATGGTGAGCTGAGCAGTATTCTTACACAACTTTAGTTTGGCCATGAAGGAGTTGTAGAAAATTAAGTTTTTTCATTATGATTCTGAAACAGTGCTTTCTAAATGATTTACAAAAATTGTAAATAAGTTTAATTTTTAAGACTTAAGACTTTTTTTAGCATAGCCTGACATGTTACGCCCCTTTTTTTAAAGTTTTTTCTGTGAAAATTTTAGAAAGTTATTTTCATTAGTGGTTTTAGATTCCTGTTTTGTTGTCTGTGATGACTTTGATGTGATTGACTGTTTAGCTTGATGACATTACTGCAGGGTATCTCACTGGGCAACACTACAGACAATCACACAAGAAAAGAGCTAAAGTTATCACCACAGGTTACTAGGGCTTTCAATGTAACTTTCTATGAGATCAGCAATGATTGCCTTTGCTTCAATGCTGAATTAAGACTAGCAGCCAGTAGCTTCCAAAAAGGATATATGATGTTAATTGGACAGCTCTTTCAAACCTTCTGTTCTGTATCATTGTGTTTTAAAAAGCAGGCTCTAACCATTAAAGGTATTTCTAAAAGATACTTCTGAATTGAAACTTTAATTTTGATGTTGGGGTGTGTGTGGTCAATAAGTACTTCAGTTGGTGGAGATTTCCATAGTTGTCGAGGAATTTTACTTGTGGCTCTTATTTTATTTGGATCTGTTGGGGAGATCATTGAGCATGATACGTGGGAGTTCTTTTGGGGTTTTCTTTGATATGTAGTTCCTTGTATGAGATTGTGCTGAAGAGGACCGTTAATGCAGACACCTGCTTTAGAATCATAGTCAACCCTTGAAAATTTGCATACAAAAGGAAGCCATTTGACCCTTCAGTTGTACCAGCTCTCTGCAAGTGCAACTCACCTTTTCTACTACTCCACCTTTTCCCAATTTATATCTTTCTACTCTGTCTAGACTTCTCACTATTTTGCACCATGATCCTGTTGTTGTTCTTCAAGGAGAGCAGTCTCAACTTTTCCAATCTATCCATGTAGCTGTAGTTCTTCATCACTGGAATGGTTCTTGTGAATCTTTTCCCTGTCCTCTCCAATGCCTTCACAAACTTCTGAAAATGTGGTATCTGGAATTGGAAACATAAAAGTATTTATGTATTTTATGAAATCATAAATTTTATCATAAGTTTATACATTTTGAATGATAGCTTTTTTCCAAAGGTTTCCTTTTATTCATCGTCATTGGGGCTGAATAGGCTAGGGCTGTTTTCCCTGGAGTGTCAGAGGCTGAGAGGGGAACCTTATAGAAGTTTGTAAAATCACGAGGAGCATGGATAGGGTGAATAGTCAAGGTCTTTTCCCCAGGTAGGGAAGTCCAAAACTCGAGGGCATTGGTTTGAAGTGAGAGGGGTGAAATTCAAAAAGGACCCAAGTGACAACTTTTTCATGCAGAAGCTGCCTGAGGAGGTGGTGGAGGCTGGTACAATAACAACATTTAAAAGGCATCTGGATGAATAGGAAGGGTTTAAAGGGATATAGGCCAAATGCTGGTTAATGGAATTAGGTTCATTTAGTAGCACTGCTGCCTCAGCACCAGGGTGCCAGGTTCAATTCCAGCCTCGGGTGACTGTCTCTGTGGAGTTTGCACATTCTCCCCTTGTCTGCGTGGATTTCCTCCCCGTGCTCCGGTTTCCTCCCACAGTCCAAAGATGTGCAGGTCAGGTGAATTGGCCATGGTAAATTGTCCATAGTTTTCGGTGCATTAGTCAGAGGGAAATGGGTCTGGGTGGGTTACTCTTTGGAGAGTCAGTGTGGACTGGTTGGGCCAAAGGGCGTGTTTCCACACTCTAGGGAATCTAATCAATATCTCATCAGCAAGGATGAGTTGGACTAAAGGGTCTGTTTCCATGCTGCACAATTCTATGACTCTGTGATTCAATGGCACAAGTAACAATAGTTGTGCTGTTAGGCATCGGTAAATTGAACTGACCCATAGCACTTTGGGAGCAGGTGTTGGTTTGCTCAGTTCTTGATATAGTTTGTAGATTAAAAGTTGTGTGTTTGCTTGCATCATTTTGTAAACTATTACTGAGTACTCTAATGCACGGTGAGTCATGAGTTATGTTATCCTTTATGTTTTCATCCATCACACGTCACTTATAGCCTAAAGAATGGGCAAACTATCTCTGCCTGGATGCGTAAACGTTTGCTTTCGCACCAGTCATAGAAATAAATCTGTATTCATGGGATGAATAGCGTGCTGATTTGAAAACAAGTAATGTGTGTTGCCACAGTGGAGAAATGTTGCATCTCTTCATACATGCAGTGAATTTACAGGTGTACTCCTGTTTTCAGAGTTCAAAAACCAAATATTCCTCCAGGGCATTTAGCAACCTGCTAATGACAGGTGGCTGTGTATGTGGATTGGTAATGTGACATTGCAAATTACTGTCTGCAGTTATGGCACATGTTAGCCCAAGCAACAGTTTATGTTTATCAAAGTCATGTCGAAGCAGTCTTCCTCCATTAACAAATTGGAGCTGAGGGGCTGTTCTTTTCTGCTTAACCCATGCCCCTTGCATGTCGTGTCTAAAATGAATGAATTTGGAGTTGGCTGAAGATGCTTTTATACTATAATCGTATCATTGCAGTGTCACACTAATGACTCTTGGCATTCCCTGCATAATATTTTACTGTCATCAGCAGTACAACTGGAAGCTGGTTAAAATCAATGAGTGCTCTTGTGGCACTGAGGTAGTGTCCCTATCTCTGAGCGAGGGGCCTGGTTCAAATTACACCTGCTCCAGAGCTGTACCATAATATGTCTGACCAGATTGATTAGAAAATATCTATTTCATTGGCTAATGTTCTACCCATCATCCTCCTTGCAGCCTAAGAACCCCAAAGGAGACAAGTTGTAGGCTGGCTGAGTGTATGGTCCACTTGAATATGTTACTGAATATGGGAAGGTGCATTCAAATCAAAGAGAAAAAGGGGTTTGTCTATTGTGCTGCCTTTTGGATGTCTCCATTGTTAGACTAAAGAATCATTTAGCTGGTATGTTGCTAGCAGCCCTTTTAAAACATAAAACTAGGCACCAAAAAGTTATTTGCTTTTGTCAGGACTTCTGTCCAGTATGGACAAAGATAGGCAATTGGAAAGGTTAATATTACAGCTCATTTGAATCATTCATTCATAAAAGCGAATTAAATAGGAAATGACTCAAAAATCAATTCAGTGTTAATGCCCTAGGGCCAGTAGTAGCATCTGATGAGCAGAACCTCTGGGACATTGTGTGTGTGTGAAGTCTTTCCTTATCCACCTGTTCCTTAGCATATCTAGGGATGTGGAACCAAGCAAAATTAAAGCACTGTTTGTCTGTCTTCCTAAGATGTAAGACTGTGCTAATTTATCTGCAGTACTTCAACTTAGCCAACTCCATGGCTGCTTTTACTTACTTTCTGCTGTCAAAATCTAGGTGGTTAGTAGTTACTCAGTGAATATTGCAATTTTACAATACAGGCTACAATGCAAATACTTGCTTAGAGAACTCCTCAAGAATTGTGTGGTAGCCTCATGAATGAGTAGAAAAGATTAAGTTCACAGACAGACATTCAGCATACTCAATTTGCCACTTTTCAATTTTAGATTCATTTCCTGCAAATTTAATATTTGCTTCACAAAAATACACAAACTATTACTGTTCATAGAATCCTTACAGTGTGGAAGCAGGCCATTCGGCCCATGGAGTCCTCGCTGACTCTCCGAAGAGCATCCCATCCACACCCAATCCCCTACCGTATGGGTTTCCCTAGGTTTCCCATGACTAATCCACCTAACCAGCACATCCCAGGATACTATGGACAATTTAGCATGGCCAATCCACCTAATGTGCATGTCTTTAACTATGAGAAGAAACTGGAGCACCCAGAAGAAACCCACGCAGACACTGGCAGAACTTGCAGACTCCACGCAGACAGTCGCCCAAGGGTGGAATCGAACCTGGATCCCTGGTGTTGTGAGGTAGCAGTGCTAACCACTGAGCCACCGTGCCATCCTGAACCCTGCCTCTTAATGGAACAGGATATGTGGTAGTAGCAACCCAGTCCAGTTCAGCACTTCTTGTATTTGTATGTCTGGCAAAGCAGTTATAGTTCAGTTGAAACGAACAGTCCATTGATCAGCTTCATCTGAGATATTGTAATTGGTTGTGATGCCACCAAGCATGGATCGTTCAGGCCACAAGTTCAGTCTCTGGGTGATGGTCTCATTTGGATAGCTGCAGTCACAATTTGACCTCTTATTTCACTTATGGAACAAAAGGCCTTATTTTCCTGGGTTGTCCTCAGACACTTGAGGATTATCCTGATTTTCTGCAGAATGTTGAAACCTGCAACTTACCACTTGTGTCCATAATTAGTTTACAGTTGGTGAAGCATGCAGTTAACCAGGAGGTCTAGAGTTGAGAGTTAGGGCTGTCATTAGTTAGTGGGGGTTGGATTCTGTTTCAGTAGGGACAGTGTGATTTCAACTGTGTGCATGGAATTTTTTTTGACGTCCTGTGTCAGTGGAAATGCTTCGTTGGCTCTCATAGTCATACAGCACGGAAACAGACCCTTCAGCCCAACTTGTCCATGCTGTCCAGGTTTCCTAAACTGAACTAGTCCCATTTGCCTGCATTTGGTCCATATGCCTCTAAAACTTTCCTATCCATGTACCTGTACAAATGTCTTTAAATGTTGTAATTGTACTTGCTTCTACCATTTCCTCTGGCAGATCATTCTATATACACAGCATTCTGTATGTGATAAAGTTGCCCCTAAGATTCCTTTTAAATCTTTTCCCTCTCACCTTAAACCCATGCTGTCTAGTTTTGGACACTCTTGCCCTGGAGAAAAGACCTTGGCTATTCAGCTTATCCATGCCCCTCATGATTTTGTGTGGCTTTGCTTCCTTCCTTGTGATCTGATGTTCTGCAGTGATTCTAGGTAAATCCCATCAGTCCTTGCTGTTTTGTCTGACCTGGTTACTATCAGGGTATTGCGTGGTTATCACTTGGTTGCTCCCAGACTGGATGGCAGATGCCATGCTTTTTGGCTTGAGTATGTGAAGTCAAACAACTTTGGTTCCTGCCATCTGGCATCATTCAGGAAAGGGACGTGAAGAGTATTATTGCCACATCAGTGTCTTAATTTTCCCCATATTCCTCTTGGAGTAATTCACTTTCCAGGATCTTCAGGCAAGGCATTTTTTTTCTGGAGACCCAAGAACCGAATTTGGTGGTTGCCAGCATGAGGTGTTGAGTAAAGAGGTGTAGATCATCTACCATGAACATCAATTAGCCACTAAATGCCATGACCAGCTGTTTCTAGAAGCATGACACTCGCTGACTCCATCAATAAACACATTGACCTCGACTGGATATACCGACCACTGCAACGAGCAACCAGAACCAGTAACTGGAACCAGTGGGAACGAAACCAAATAAATTCCAACTGACACAGTAAAGCAGCGCTTCACAGGAGGCTCCACTGCACTGAGGGTGTCATCTAGAAAGGGGACAAAACATCTGTAAACCAACTTCCCAGCATGGCAAACATATCCACAAAAACTGCGAGGTGATAGATTTTGGGGAGGGGTGAGATCTGGTAAGTGATAGTATCTGCAGTAGGCCTTTTGCAGATTTCAGCATTTGATATTTATAGATAATTTGATATTTATAGATTTTACTACTGAGCCCAATTTCTAATGAGTTGTTGGCGATGTTCATACTGGGGCAGCATGACTGACTACTGACGTGCTCCTGATCGTTGCTTTCATGGATCATGAAGCAATGATCAGGTAAGTAGTTGGCGGAATAAAATGTGAAAGGCTGCTTTGCATCATAGATTTGTTTATGCCACGTACAGAGGTCATAGAGATGTACAGCATGGAAACAGACCCTTTGGTCCAATCCGTCCATGCCGACCAGGTGTCCCAACTCAATCTAGTCCCACCTGCCAGCACCCAGCCGATATCCCTCCAAACCCTTCCTATTCATATACCCATCCAAATGCCTTTTAAATGTTGTAATTGTACCAGCCTCCACCACTTCCTCTGGAAGCTCATTCCATACATGTACCACCCTCTGCGTGAAAAAGTTGTCCCTTAGGACCCTTTTGTATCTTTCCCCTCTCACCCTAAACCTATGCCCACTGCTGTCTTGCAGTGTTGTTGCTGGAGTATGTGCTGTTAGCTATTGAACTTACCAGTTTGGATGGTTAGAGGTTCTGCAGGTAGATAATATTGGATCACGTCATTTGGTGGCTGTAGAGGCTTGTCAAGATCAGCTTTTCTACTCTGGGGTTTAAATAGATGTCATCTAATTTTAGGTGTCATGTGTCTTTGGTGAGGCTTTCCTGGATCTAGGTGGCTATCCTGTATGTCTTATTATCCCTTCTTATTGTGAGTTTGTACTCGGCAATATGGGCTCATCAGCTGGAAAGGTCTGTGTGGTGCGTTTCCTACAGGGTGACCATGTCCACCTTCCTGTCCAAGGTACTGTTGGAAGGAGCTCAGGTCCGCCCGGATAGGCTGTTGATATTGAACCTCTTAGTTTGGAGATTTTCAGGTTGGAAAATTGACTCTAACAGGAGAATTGCATAGCAGCTGCTTACTCCCTCCCATACCACAAGTGACAGGATTTAATTACCTGTCACTGTCTTGAAGCTTGGGTGGTGAGAAGGAATATTTAAAATTGAATGGCATGGAATTCTGTTCTTGAATTAGACTCATATCTGCATCAAGAATATGACAATGAAGTTTGACTTTATCACATCAATATGAGAAATAGAAAAGCAGAATAATTTTCAGATGCTGAGACTGGGAAATGTGCACATTCAAAGGGATCTAGTTATGCTTGTACAAGAATCATTACAAAGATAAATTGTACATCAGCCTTTGTTACAAGGAGATTGGAATAGAGCAAAGAATTCATACCACAATAGGACTTTGATGAGGTTACACCTAGAATACAATGTGCTGCTTTGGACTCATTCCCTAAGGAAGAATACACATCCCCTCAAGGGAATACAACAAAGATTTTTGGGATGGTAGGTTGTCTTATGAAGAAAGTTTAAGTAGACTAGGTATGGAGATTAGCATAATGAGAGGTGATCTGACAGAAACATATAAAATGAAAGGGCTAGTTTGGGTAAATACTGGGAAAAAAGTTTTTGACTTTTCTGGCAATTTAGAACATGGGGGTCAGTGCACCAAATAAGAGTCAATGTTCCACTCCTTTCACTCCCCTTCCCTTCAACTTGGCTGTCTTCATTTCTGGGGATTGGCTGTCTACTAATATATATCACAAGCCCACTGACTTCCACAGCTACAAACTACACTACTCAACTACCTCACACCCTCCACCTATTAAAGATTTAATTCCATTCTCCTAGTTTTTCCATTTCTTTTCCACCCATCAGCCTCCACATTCAACAATCATCTTTCAACATTTTTGCATCCGGTACAATGCAATCACCAAACACATTTTCCCTTCTGTCAGTGTTCCAAAGAAACCATTTTCACCCCAAACACCTTCTATCCCTTTCTATGGTTTGTGGGAGATGTAACACTTACCCAATTATTTATTTCTCTCCTCACTGTCCAAGACTTCAAAAGTTCCTTTCAGGTGAAATAGTAATTTACTTTCAATTTAGTCTACTATATTCACTGCTAACAGTGCGGCTCCTCTATATTAAGGAAGCCAAGTGTAGATGGGTGGCGCCGTTGTGGAATATCTCTCTACTCCATATTTAAGTGTGGTTCCAAGCTTCCAAATATTTTAATTCAGCATCTTGCTCTCGCACTCACATCTCTATCCTTGCTCTGCTATACCATTGCACTGAAGCTAAATCCCTGGTTGGATTCTTTACAACAATCATTAAATCCAGTAATTTTTGAAATTGGACCCTGCCTTTTATTTTTAATTCTTTTATTTTCCATTGCCAGTTTAAATTTTAATTTTTTTTCCCTTTTCAGACAGAACTGTTAATCGTTCCGGCATTTACGCTCACTGGATACTTTGTTTCTTCACTAGAACAATTACTACTTCCTTTGCCGTTTGTTCCAGGACATTTTTGCACTGTTGGCATTTAATCTCTCTCTCAACCTCTTCTTTATTCCGTTTTGTGCTTCCTCCAGCGCCCCACTTTTGACAGCATGAACCCTATCATATTTCAGCCACCCTACAGTTCTAAAGAATAGCCCTATTTGAACCATAACATAAACTCTGCTTTTCTCTCCACGATGTCGCCAGACTTACTGAGAAGTTGCAGTACATTGCATTTTTATTTCAGACTTCCAACATCTGCAGTACTTTCACTATCGGAGTAAGTGGCTAGCTATTTAAGACTGAGATGAGGAAAATTTTTTTCATTCCTAGGATTGTAGATCTTTATTGCAGAAAGTGTGGATCTTTGTAATTGAGAGAGAGATCAAGAGTTTTTGTGACTGAGATAATTTAGCAGTATGGAATAGTAAGGAAAGTTAGAGTTGATACAGAAGGTCAACCATGATCTTATGTGATGACAGATCAGACTTGAAAAGTACAGTTCCTACTTCTCAATTTCTAGAATGGGCTATTAACTTTCTGAATACCAATGCATATTTTCCTCTGCTTCTTGCAAATGCGCTGAAACTAGTTACCTGATGAAGCAGCAGTGCTCTGAAAGCTAGTACCTCCAAATAAACCTGTTGGACTATAACTGTGAGATTTTTAACTTTGTCCCACCCCAGTCCAACACTGGCACCTTGACATCATGGCTTTCCTAGTTACGTGATCCAGTCAAAGGTGACTTGCAATTGACTTTCACAATGCTGATCTTGCCTAAGAAGAGCATTTTAAAACAATATTTCCACTTATTTAAAAACAAGTCTGCAAGCTAAGTTTTGGTTCAGAAGCCATATTTCATCTGAATAAACCTGTATTTTGTCAGGCTTGAGTTGTACCAGTCAAAGGGTTTGCAGAATGCTTACTAAGACTACACCCACTGCCACCTAAAATTTGATTTTTGGGCGTGGGTTTGCTCCCTGAGCTGGAAGGTTCATTTTCAGACTTTTCGTCACCACACTAGGTAACGTCTTCAGTGAGTCTCCTAATGAAGTACTGGTGGTGTAGCCAGCTTTCTATTTATATGTTTGGGTTTCCTTGGGTTGGTGACATCATTTCCTATGGTGATGTCATTTCTTGTTCTTTTTCTCAGGGGGTGGTAAATGGGATCCAAGTCAATGTGTTTGTTCATAGAGTTCCGGTTGGAATTATTGTGCGTACGTCTGTTTGGCTTGTCCTAGGATGGGTGTGTTGTCCCAGTCAAAGTGGTGTCCTTCCTCATCCATGTGTAAGGATACCAGTGAGAGTGGGTCATGTCTTTTTGTTGATGTTCATGTATCCTGTTGGCTAGTTTTCTGCCTGTTTGTCCAATGTAGTGTTTGTTACAGTTCTTGCAAGTTATTTTGCAATGTTGATTTTTATATTGAACGTTCCTATCTTTGTGATGGGGCTGATACTTTCTACCCAACTTTCAACCCAGAAAGAAATGTTGTAGATCAGTGGAGCGTGGTGACTTTCTAGGTTCAGGGTGGAAGAAGAGCCATAAGCAGTGCCCAAACACTTCATTTTTTGGCCTGGGAAATCAAAAGCTATGTTACTCTGGATCTCTCTGCAACTGTTTCACATTCTGGATCAGTGGTGTTGGAAGAACACAGCAATTCAGGCAGCATCCGACGAGCAGCAAAATCGACGTTTCGAGCTTTTGCCCGAAACGTCGATTTTGCTGCTCGTCGGATGCTGCCTGAATTGCTGTGTTCTTCCAGCACCACTGATCCAGAATCTGGTTTCCAGCATCTGCAGTCATTTTTTTTAACTGTTTCACATTGGCCTGTGAGCAGGTTAGCTTCGTGAATCTTTCATGTGGGAAGCAGTAGGTGATAGTAGAATACTTGAAGGTACAGAAGGTTAAATTGTGAGTCATATGCATTCTGCTTAAGCAGAAATGTCAAGTTTTCCAAAGCAGAGATGCATTAAAGTAACAGCAAAGGCAGCATTTCTCTTTGGTAGTCCTTTGAAATGAGGATGATCCTTGCTCATTGAATGAACCTGCTTGTGGAATTTTTTAATAATGAGAAGATGCTGTTACACTACAGCTATCATACCATACTGACTAACTAAGAAACCCATTCATTCCTGAAGAAGGGCTTATGCCCGAAACATCGATTTTCCTGCTCCTCGGATGCTGACTGACCTGCTGCGCTTTTCCAGCACCACACTTTTCAACTCTGGTCTCCAGCATCTGCTGTCCTCACTTTCTCTGAACTAAGAAACCCTCTCTGACTCTCAACTCCCTATCATAGGCATATTGGAAAACTTTCCTAGTTGATGGTCAACCTGTTTAATTGCATTTTGACACAATTCCTTTGGTCATCAAGTCCTGAGGTGGAACTTGATCCAAGAGCTTCTGGCTTTGAGGGATTCCTTTGAACAAAGGAACCAGTTCTTCCTTTTTCAAAATTTTTACATCACAGTCAGTAATGCACATAAGACAACCCCAGCCACTCCCCCACAGCCACATGCCACTGAACACACAATGCAGTGACGTGATTATCTCCAGAAATAACATAATGTAAATCATCTCCTAATGGCAAGATCTGGTGTGAATTTTTTTTTTAACTGTAGGGAGTAGTCAGAATTTCAGTGTTCTTATTGATTCTGAATAGGAGATGATAATGTAAATTTACTCTGAATTATAGGAGATGTGAATGTAAAATTTTTTACTTTGTACCTGTGATATAGAAACATACCACTCTACCCCCGGGGGCATCCAATTTCTTGAAGGTCAGCAGAGCAAAGTAACTCCTTAACATTCAACAAGAGCAGAATTGGGCATTTGGCCCATCAAGTCTGCTCTGCCATTTGATCGTGGCTCACATGTTTCTCAATCCCTTTCCCCTGCCCTCTCTATAGAATCTTTAATCCCCTTTCTAACCAAGAAACTGCCTGTCTCTGTCTTAAATACAGTCAATAATTTAGCCTCCACAGCCTTCTGTGGCAATGAATTCCACAGATTCACAACCCAGTGGCTGAAGAAATTTCTCCTCATTTCGGTGCTAAAGGGCTGTCCCTTCACTCTGAGGCTACACCCTCAAACCCTAGTCTTTCCTACTGGTGAAAATATTTTATCTGCGTCCATTCCATCCAGGCCTGTCTGTATTCTGTATATTTCAATAAGATTCCCCCACCCCCATCCTTCTAAATTCCAAGTATAGTCCTAGAGTCCTCGACCACTTCTGATATGACTAGTCTTTCATCCCAGGGATCATCCGTGTAAACAGCCTCTGGAAACCCTCCAAGCCATTGCATTCTTTATTAGATATGTGATCAATACTCCAAATGCAATCAGACCAAAGCCTTGTGTAACCTCAGTAGTATGTCCCTATTCTACATTCTAGCCCTCTCACAATGAATGCTAACATCTCATTTGCCTTCCTAACTGCCAAGTGCACCTGCATAATAATCTTAACACTCTCATGAACTGGGACTCTGAAGTCCCTTTGTGCTTTTGATTTACAAAGCCTTTCTCCATTTAGAAAATAATCTGCCATCTCTATTCTTCCTACCAAAATGCATAACCCCTCATTTTCTCTCATTGTATTCCATCTGTCATTTCTGTGTCCACTCTCCTAGCCTTTCAAGTCCTTCTGCAGCTTTCCACCTCCTCAAAACTAACTGCCCATTCATCTACCTTTATGTCATCTGCAAACTGAACAACACTGCCCTTAATTACTTTGTCCAGATAGTTAATGTATAACCTGAATAGTTGTGGTCCCAACACTGATCCTTGCGGAACTCCACTAGTCACCGGCTGCTATCTTGAAAAAACACTTCTTTATCCCCCACTCTCTGCCTTCTGTCAGTCAGCGAACCCTCTATCCGTGCCAGTACCTTGCCCCTAACACCATGGCCTCTTATTGTATTGAGCAGTCTCCTGTACGGCACCTTGTCACAGACCTGGAAACCCAAGTAGGTCAAAACCACCGGCTGTCCTTTCTCTAATTTGCTCATTACTTCCACATGATCTCCCTGGACAAAGTCATGCTGATTCAGATCTATCTTACCACACAGTTCCAAGTACTCTGCATTCTCATCCTTAACAATGGACCCTCAAATTTTACCGACAAGTACACTGACTTCATTTTTATTGATGGTTCGATTAACAGCCTGAAAATGTATGCTCAGTATCTTGTCTTCCTGGAAAGGTTTCCTGTACATTGTAAATGTCACCTATTTCAGATTGTGGCATGGAAATTGACATCAGTTGGTGTGAGATTTCTGAATTGTGATGAATGGGAAATGTTTTAGTACACTAGTAGATCTCCTGTTAATATTGCTCATGGTGAGGCAGAGGAAGCTGTCTCAGAATAATGCTGTTAGCCTTTTGTGGGAAGTTGTTACAGGAAATAAAATAGAGGTGGAGTCTCGTTCCTGCTTTTGCATCCTCCTCCTGCCTCCATTTACATAGAACAGTACAACACAGGAACGGGCCCTTCGACCCACCGTGTCTGTTAGCGAGTTTTGAGAAGATTTGTACCTCAAGTTGAGGTTCTGGATATAAGTTTGCACACTGAGCTGGAAAGTTTGTTTTCAGATGTTTCGTCGCCATACGCGGTAACATCATCAGTGAGCCTCCATGAAGCACTGGTGGTGTAGCCCGCTTTCTATTTATATGTTTGGGTTTCCTTGGGTTGGTGATGTCATTTGCTGTAACATCTGGAAAAAAAGAACAGGAAATGACATTACCCTAGGAAATGATGTCATTGGCCCTAGGAAACTCAAAGATATAATTAGAAAGTGGGCTATACCAGCAGTGCTTCTTTCAGAGGCTCACTGAAGATGTTATCTAGTATGGTAACGAAACGTCTGAAAATAAACCTTCCAGCTCAGCAAGCAAACCTACATCCACCACCATGTCTGTGTCGACCATGATACCATTTAAAACTACTACCATCTTCTTGCACATGATCCCTATTACTCTATCCCCTGCTTGTTCATGTGTCTGTTTCAATGCCTCTTAAATATTGCTATTGTATTTCCCACACTTCCTACAATTATTCTTCAATTCAAAAGCTTATATTTTTGCTGGATATACGCTACAATCATTATTAACTAAAAGATGGTATTAGGAGGCAGGATTTACAATGCGAGTCACACACTCAAATATTGATTAAGTTCCATTTTCACACCATATGCAATTTGACATTTTCCCGATAGATGAATGTGAAGGGTTAGTGTTTAACTTTGGGTATCAGTGTATCAGTCACCACCTTTATCTGCTGCAGGTTTCAGCTATGCCTCAGAGCTCTGGCAGTCACAGCCATACTCCAGCTGTACACAGTGGGCACCATCACACTGCATCAGTTCAACCTCACGGACAGCAGGTGGTACCCCAGAGCCATGCCCATCCTCCAGGAGCACCAACCACTCCGGTCCAAGGTCAGCAGCAGTTCCAGAGGCTAAAGGTGAGTTCTCCTTATCATAACAGGCGTAGTATTTTTAAAAATAATCTAATTTCAGAGTTTAAGGTGGATTTATCCTAAAATTTATATTTGAAATAAGGAAAACAAACTGTCCTCCTGTAATTTGCGTCAGGAGATACATCCCATAAAAATAAGCTAACTTAATTGCATACATCTGTCATGTGGAGTTTCTTTCAGTGAAGAGAGTCATTTGTGTCTGCCTGTCACAGGCTAAGAGGTTAAAGACACATTAATGAGTTTTTAATGCGGTTCAAAAGGATTGTTAACATTAAAAATTGGAAATTTATTCTGCCTTCACAATAAGTCTTGAATACCAATATGGTTAATGCATGTGAGAAGGACATAACAACATGTCTGTGATATAATGAGTTAATTGTTAGAAAGCAAATATTTCACATCATCACTTAACGAATAAAGGAAGAAGTTCGGAGTTTTTTTAAATGAAGATAATTGACACTTGGAATCGGACACTAAGTATTAGTATTTCGAAAAGTCGCATAAAACATTTGAAATGGATGGTTCCCTCAGAGAGTGGGGAAAATGGGCTGAATGGCCTTTGTTTCTGCCGTTAGATTCTGTCAAAGAATTCAGGTGATGATTTGAACCATACGAATGAAGAGAAAACAATTTGCTAACATTATATGAAATTCTAACTTTGTGATAATATATTGATGGAGTTTATAGGTGCAGATTAATTCTGCTTTTGTTCTACCCTAAGTTACTATCATGATGGCTAATTACTTTTGAATTAGTAACTTGTAGAACTGTTGGCTTTTCTATCATTGCATGCTGTAATGTTCTTTTAACATTATATTGTTATATTTACAATATTGTTATATTTACAATATTGCATCCTCAATATAATATCCTGCATTATTCTCGGACTTGTTACATTAATTGGTCCTAGAATTTATAGCTATGCCCATGGTATGTCGACCTTACATTGTACCAGGGCTTGTCATTCTCTGCGTTTATATGATGAAATTACTGTTTTTTTGTAAAGGTTGATGTAAGCAATTTAAAAGGAAGTAACTGGGGGAACTCATCTTATTTTGCTGATACTTGCTTGTGTGTGAGGATTACTTGTGTGGAATTCGTTCCGGTGTGTGTAATTTGCAGAATCTGCTTATTTTTGAGTTTATTGCCCATGCTGTTTTTGTAGATTTTAAATTGGCACAGAATCTCCATCAATTTTGTTTGTGCTTTATCAGTTTGATTTTAATCTACATTATACAAGGGTTTCTCCTTCCAAAGTGATTCATTTATTATAAAGTAACGAACGGGGTGATCTAAGGATTGAGGTTTTCTTTATCCTCTTGCTTTTTTTTCTTTTATCTCTTTTACACTCTCTTCTTTCACCCATTGTTCTTTGTTTCACACCCTCCATAACACACTTCACATTCCCCATCAAGTTTAATTAGAGGAATGTGGGAGCAGTATGAAACCATTACCTGGTAAAGCAGACCTATTAGAAAGTGATCCTATGAAAATGTAATCAGACATTGTATGATGAGATATCTGTTGCACTCTACCGTCATGACAACAAATCCATTGTAGCACAGTCTGTCATGTACTCTGACTCCCCAGCATCTGTCCACTATCTACAAGACACAAATCAGGAAGTATGACGTATTACTCCTCAATTACCTGGATGGGTGTATCTTCAACAACACTCAAGAAGCTTGACACTATCCAGGACAAGGCAACCTGCTTGATTGGCACTACATCCACAAGTATTCCCTCCACCACAAACATTCCATAACAGCACTATGTACCATTTACAAGATGCACTGCAGAAATTATCCAAGTACCTTTCAAACCCACAGCCACTTCAATCTAGAAGGGCAGCAAATATGTGTGAAGACCATCTCCTGCAAGTTCCCCTCCAAGCCACTCACTATTCTGACTTGGAAATATATCACCATTCCTTCACTGTCGCTTTCCACCTGAATAGCATTGTGGGTCTTTCTATAGAACATGAACTGCAGCAGTTCAAGAAGACAACTCACCACCACCTCTTCAAGAGCAACTAGGGATGGGCAGTAAATGCTGGCCAGCCAACGATGCAGGTGCCCCATGAGAGAGGGAAAAAAAACCCACTTATAGTAACAAGTGCCAGTACCAGTATTTGTTTCTGAGTCTCCGGTATACCTTTCTGATGTTGTGTAGCATTTGTGGTGCAGAAATAGCATTTTAAAATTCATTCTTGAGTTGTGAGCAGTGCTGGCTGGGCCATTTACAACGCATTCCTAGTTCCCCTGAGGGTGGGCGTGAGCTACTTTCTTGAATTTTTCTTGAGCATTTATTGCCCACCCTTAGTTCCCCTTAAGTTGATCGTGAGCTGTTTTCTTAAACTGCACTTGTAGCTAAACCCACAATGCCATCAGGGAGAGAGTTCCAGCACAATGCTTTAAGATTTAATCTTTTATTGATGGTTGAAATGTTGCTTAATGCCACACTGGTATTGCTATCCCTGATCACATTGTATTGTGAACAGGGATAGTGTGAATAGTGTTGTGCAATGTTATAACAGCTGTTGTATCACTTGCCATGTGATGGTATTATTCTACCATAGTGTGTTGCCCAAAAGTCTGAGTGTCATTGCTAATATAGAGTATACATTTGACATTAAAAGCAATGCGGCATATGTATTTCTTTCAATGTCCTGGATGGTAATTAGTAATTCTGGTTCTAGTTCGACAGTTTGAGTGGCACCTTAATGAGGCAAGGCAAGGAGGTGACCTTCCAAGAAATTACCACATTTGGCATTGGGATTGAGCCCGTATTGTTGGTGTCATGTTGCATCACACTATACCCATCTTGCCAACTGAGCTAACTGACTCCATCCAGGCTTGCCCTGTATGAATGTCACTTTTCATTGTGATTTTGAATACATTGCTCTCCAAGGGTAATATCGCCAATCACCCGTTCACTCTTCTGTTTTAAATTATTGTCCAAAAAAATGATGATGTATGTAGTATCATCAAACTGTGACTCCATTTGCTTTCTCTTTTGGCAGGTCGAAGATGCTTTGTCCTATCTTGACCAGGTGAAGTTACAGTTTGGAAACCAACCTCAGGTTTACAATGACTTTCTCGACATTATGAAGGAATTCAAGTCTCAGAGGTATGTGCTTGAAGATTCCTTTTCCTTGCCTGTTTCAGATTGATGAGTGTATAATCTGAACATTTGCTTTAGAGAAGAATTCTGACCACTATGTTCAATGAATGCAAGAACCCTATAGAGGTGTTACAGCACAGAGGAGACAGTCAACCTGCTGAATCTATGCTTGCAATCTTTAGAACAATCTCACAGCCAGCTCTATGCTTGTAACTTTACAGTTTTATTTCCCTCAAGTGTTTTTACAATAATTGATTGTTTCACCACTCCCACAGGCAGCAGGTTTGATAAACACTTCTTGAACTGAAGGGTGTATGCTGCAGTGAATTCTATAAAGGCATGAACCAGGGTAAATACACTTTTTCTCTCTTTCTTTTTCTGAGATTAAATATGAAGCTGGAATAAAAGCAGGGCTTCTTCCACTTGGAGGGTTGGATTATCCTCAGCAATAATATTCTTTTCAGCTCAAAACATAAGGAGACACACTGGTAAATTTTAAAAAAAAATTTGGGGCAGACATATCTTCCAGACTCAAACATATGGCCGCCATTTTTAAAAGGTTTCAGCAATTCAAGAAGCATATCATGAACGTTTCAGGGCAATTAAGGATTTGTAGTGCAAGTTGGTCCAGCCAGCATGAACAAATTTTAAAAAACAAAGAAAGTCAACAGATGTGTTAAAGTCATATTTGACTGAACCAATTGAACTTTTCTGAAGAATTACCAGAGAAGGTTTATGTCAAAAATGCAGTTAATGTTATCTATATGGATTTTAAGAAAGTATTTAACAATGTTTCAAAAGCCAACAGGCTATACAAGTTGAACTGAAAGGATCATAATAACTTTGAAACATTCATTGTATTTCTCTCTCCATAGACGTCTGCTGAATTTCTCTAGCACTGCTTACATCTGCCATGCCTGATCTTTATCATTTTTAAAATCCATGCTAATACTGACTGTCCAATTCTATGAGTCTTAATTTCGTTAACTTGTATAGCCTGTTGGCTTTTGAAACATTGTCAAATGCTTTTTAAAATCCATATGGACAACATTCACTGCGTTCTTGATATAAACCTTTTCTGGTAATTCTTCAGAAAAGTTCAATTTGTTCAGTCAAATATGACTTTAACACAACTGTGTTGACTTTTTGTTTTTTTAAATTTGTTCATGCATGCTGCTGGCTGGACCAACTTGCACCGCAAATCCTAAATTGCCCTGAGAAGTTCATGATATGCTACCTTCTTGAACTGCTGAAACCTTTAAAAAAATGGCAGCCATATGTTTGAATCTGGAAGATTGTGGCAGGCTTCAGAATTTCTGCCCCAAATTCTTTTTTTTTTAAAACTTAACTGTGTGTCTCATGTTTTGAGCTGAAAAGAATATTATTGCTGAGGACAATCCAACTCTCCCCAAGTGGAACAAGCCCTGTTTTTATTCCAGCTTCATATTTAATCTCAGAAAAAGAGAAAATCCTACCAAGTATATTTGCCCTGGTTCATGCCTTTATAAAATTCACTGCAGCATACACCCTTAATCTCTTATCATACTCTCGACCTGCCACCTGCCTTTTTGTAAGGACTGTGTGTGGGCTGGGGTTGGGTGGGGTGGGGTGGGGTGGGGTGGGGGTGTGTGTGACTGCAAGGTTGGCCTTTGCCACTGATGGGAGTCCTCCATGGGCCACCGAATGCCAGGTCAGGAGTGTGTCACCTCAGCATATCTATCCTGCCTTATCCTGAATTCTCTCGGCTCAACACTATGGTAATAAAGTGAAGGAAACTTTAAGTTCGCGATAACTTAAGTAAATGAAAAACTTAATTGAACTTAAGAAAGAAAAATCAACACTTAATAAAACAAAAACATGTACCAACTAATTTTGTTATATAAACATTCTTGGAGTCTACAAGAACAGGAACGGAGGACTAATTGAATAACCCTTTCAAAGAGCTGGTACCTGCGTTATTCTTTCTGTACTGTAAAATTTGTCAGTTCTAACCACCACAGCCAATTTTGTGCAGAGAAAAGTCCAGCAAACACAATGGGGGTAGATGATTTAATTAATCAGAGCTGTGAATGCAGCTGTGTAAAGTTCGTAGGAATGATGACAACCTTATTAATGAGTGACATTAGTGGAAATATTTCAGGCTTAATGAAGACGTGCAGATAATAAATGCAATGGATTGATTAGATGGATTGAAGCTGATGAATTCCTCAGGGTTTTGAATTTTAATCTTCTCTTTTTAAAATGTTGCAGCATTGATACCCCCGGAGTGATCAGCCGAGTTTCCCAGCTCTTCAAAGGGCATCCTGACCTCATCATGGGCTTCAACACCTTCCTTCCTCCAGGCTACAAAATTGAGGTGCAGACAAATGACTTAGTGAATGTGACGACGCCAGGGCAAGTCCATCAAATCACACCTCAGCATGCTGCCCAGCCGCAGCCCCAGCAACAACATCAGCAGCAACCCCAGCAACATGCTGCCCCTGCTCCAGCACAGCCAGCACCACAACCACCACCTGCCAAAATTCCCAAGGTGAGCATATGTAAAATGACATGACAAATTTCCTAACATTCTGAGAGTTGTGTAATCTGAGTCACTTTTAACTGCTGTTAGGTTTTCAACTTTTTTTTTCAACTGGCAGGATCAGAGGTTTCATCCTCCCATTATCTTTTGTGTAAACCTGCGTATACCAAATCACTGTGCCATCTCTCTGTATCACTCCAAGCTTACTTTTTGAATTTTCTTCCCCAATTGCTATTCTTTACCTTCATGGATCAGCCTTTGAATTGGGAGTAGCATCTTCACTTTGATGCTAGCATTGGTTTTGGAGAGTTGAATAGAGGTGCCGCAAGCTAAGATGCCCTGTGTCACTCTGTGAAGTGGCTAGGCTGAACGTGGAGATGTTTCCACCAGGAGGAGACATCAGAGTGAAGAGACAACCCTTTAGAACTGAGATGAGTTAGAATTCCTTCAGCCTGAGGATGGTGCATCTGTGGAACACTTTGCCACAGAAGACTGTGGAGGCCAAGACATTGAGTGGACTTAAGACAGAGATGGATAGGTTCTTGATTAGTTCTTGAATGTGTGGAAATGGCCAAGTGAACAGGTGGCAAACATATGTATGAATATTCCAGCAGCATATAAACTGAGGCAGGATGAATTTAGGCAAAGTTATGGAATTGGAAATAAATATTGCTTATGATGGCATAGATATGTGTTCTGAAACTCATCTAATCTTTGACACAAGGGATGTAAACAATTTAGTTTAATCTCAGACAGTTGCTAGGGGGTTTAGAGGGTCAATAGGTTTTTGAGGAAAAAGATGTTGACAGCAGATTTAAAAAAGGCTGGGCAACAGAATGTTTAGTATTTAACAATGATAGGTTGACAGGTGCTGAACAGAGTGATCAAAATGATAATTCGGTTCCATAGTTTTCACCTTTATTTGTCTTTTTAGAATACAGATATTCAAAACTGTGCATTTCTTTTTGTTTAAATCTGTTCTAAGTTGGGTATGCAACTCTAAAATAAATTAGTAAGTACTAAACTTTTGTTTGGAACTCACTTTGCAAACTATTGCTTGCTAGGAATAATGGCCATTATTTAATAGCCTCTTGTTAAATTGTGACTTAAATATTGTTCACCATTCTAATTGGATTTATTGATGCTAGCTTTCGTTTAAACAATGTTTATGGAACTCTTTCCAAGAGGGGAACTCTAAAGTGCAAAGTGTATGTATTTTATTTTATTACTAGTAATGGAACGTAGTATTTGGCAAATGTTCTGACAGTGATAGGAATCTTCTTCTGCACAAGGTACCTTGTTTGCCAGCTGGATTTGAATTTTCTCTGACAATCTCTCACCAATTTTGAGACCAGATCAAAAACAGGATTAAGAATTTTCAAATGTTGCTACAAGTATTCAAAACATTGGAAAAAGACCTGGCATAAAATGTTTGCCAGCCAACATTTAAGTAAAACTGCTTTAAGCAAAAAAGAACATGTACATTCTAATGGAATATCAACGTTACTGAGAAACCAGCTGTCAAGAAAAATACAAGTTACATCTTCGATATCATACTCAGTCAGAGCAATGGTGTGGGAACAACTATTGACAGCTCCTCCCATGTCTGACAGAGAGAGGCAGATTTGGCACTGAATGTTAGTTGAGCTTTGGGTTCCCCATTCCTGAACACTCTCATATTTGCTAGTGGCAAATACTTATAACTTTTGAATGATAATTCATCAATTTTAAATAAAAGTCCATTGCACCGTAAAGTGTGTCCAATTATCTCATCAAAATGACAGTTAACGTGTAACAATTTCCTAGGGTCATAACTGCATTTCAATATGTTGGAATCCGTAAACTCTCAGGAACTGTTTGTGGGCATGATTTAATTGACTACTTTTTCAGAGTTGTTTTTGGGAATTTTTGGAAAATGGAGCAGAATTCACTGCAAATCTATACAGTTTACTTTTCTTTGGTTGTAGCCACTACAGTCACAGACTCATACCCCAACCAGCCAGCCAAATGCATCACTGGCTCCATATGCCTCCCCTCGGTCACCTCCAGTGCAACCCCACACGCCAGTCACCAGTGCTCATGCTGCTACACCGCCCATGCAGAACAACCAGCCTGTGGAGTTCAACCATGCCATTAATTATGTCAACAAGATCAAAAATCGTTTCCAGGGACAGCCTGATATCTACAAGGCCTTTCTGGAGATCCTGCACACCTACCAGGTAAGGAAGTGCACAGCATTTATATTTCTCCCCTGTCACACTAATAGCAGTGGAAAATGTTTTAGCATCTCTTGTTATCAACCTTATATGTTATCAATCAAGCAATTCTTTTCCTTTCTATCTATGTTTGCCACTTCTTCCTTTTTAATTGTGTTGGTATGACTAGCTGAATCCTTGTCTTGTGTAGCTTTCATGTTCTGCAAGAGACAAGAGTACTTAGTTTTTTGTGTGTTACCGTATGACTGGGTGAGAATAGGTGTGTGTGTGTGTGTGTGTGTGTGTGTGTGTGTGTGTGTGTGAGAGAGACTGTGCTTCATATACGATGCTCTGAAGTTTTCCTTCTGTTACAGAAGGAACAGCGGAATGCAAAGGAGGCTGGTGGGAACTACACACCAGCACTGACGGAGCAGGAGGTATATGCTCAGGTAGCAAGACTCTTTAAAAACCAAGAAGACCTCCTTTCAGAATTTGGACAGTTCCTGCCTGATGCCAATAGCTCTGTTGTAAGTATTATGTATTAATTAATTTTTGGGAAATTAATGGACACTCTGCTCGCATTCTGCTGCTTTTCTTTTTTCATCTAAATTTGAACTGAGTGTCCAGGAATTCAAAATTACAAACTGTTATATTTCTTTACCAATATTTTCAAAATCATTGATAATTGGAGCTGGGAATGTTAATAGAAGTTAATTTATGACTACGTCTTTTGGGAAGGAAAGAGGCAGCTTAAACCATGGAACACTTAATAGAAATAATTTGTGATGCCTTGGAAGAAATCTAGATCATACTCAGTAAAAGAGTCATCTATAATTATAATTTATTTTAGCTTTTGATATGAATGCCTCTTTCCCCACCTAGGCTTAGTCCACCCTAGTGAGGTGTAGCTTCCAGAATGCCAATTCTTGTATTTGCATTTCTGTATAAATTAATGGCAACTTCTGGCTGCTTTTTCCAGATAGGAGAGTCTTTTCCTCTTTTGGCTTCTTCTAGGACATGGTCTGCATGATGCTGCTACATGCTGCAAAGTAGCACATGTACTGTTTTCTCAGTGTAGTAATCTAGATAAGCATGCGTCCAAACTCTTCAATTGTTTTAACTGGTCTGAATTATAACACTTAACCTCAGAACTGAACTGATTGAAAGGTGTTTTCTGCACTGTAGTTGCTGAGCAAGACAACAGCAGAGAAGGCTGATTCTGTTCGGAATGATCATGGTGGCACAGTGAAGAAGCCTCAGCTGAATAATAACAAGCAAAGAAGCAATCAGAATGGTTGTCAGATCCGTCGTCACTCAGGCACAGGAACCACACCTCCCGTCAAAGTAAGTACAGAATAACTATTATGTGACTAAACAAGAGTTTGAACTCCTGATAAGGTAGTTCTGTGACAAATTTGTTTGCTATTGTATACATAACATCACATTCTAATGCAAAGATTGTAAACGTCCAGGTACAACAACATGCATTTACACAGTGCTTTTAAAGGTTTCGAACATTTTGCTGGATTTCACAAAGACATGATTGAAAGAATATTGGTCCAAAGTTTTTGATGTAGAGAAAAAATTCATGCTGTAACAATGAGTTTCTCTGGAAAGCATCTGCATGATTCCTGAAGAGAATAGCATGCATTGTTTGGTAAACATGCTTTTGATATCTTATGGTAGACTGATACTGTGCAGTTTAGTAGCACTTCTGTAGTCTTGGTCATGATAAGTCAGTCGATTAGCCTATTGAATGATTAAACTATGCATCACGTATATTATTCTATTACTAAAGTGTTTTAACATTTGTCCTTTTAAAAGAAGCATATCCGAGACTTTTGCGAGATGTTTAGATGTGTACCAAGAGGTCCTGGGCCACACACGTACCTGCATGTCCTTGATAATTTGCTTTGCTCAAGCAGCTGGCATTAATAGATTTTGCTGTTTTAATTTAGGAATTATCCATTAATGAGAATGTAGCACTATGAACATTCTTTTCTAAACTTCAGAAACTGGAAGCCCAGGAAATACCATCGGGCAAGTAGATAAGTAAGAAACAAAAATCTGAATAGAACTGATTGACGTAGGTTTTGTGTCTGAATTGGCAGATTTATCCCAAGGGAAGTGATTTAGGCTCATAAAATTGGATTGTTATATATTAATGTGTCCTTTAAAATTAAAGGTTAATGGCTATTGATAAGGGAAGTTTGTAGGTTGGCAAATGCTTGTAAATTCTTGGAGCCAGGTTGGAAGACATAAAATGAACATCATTAGTTTGTGTGTCAGATTTATTTATGACAAATTTGGTTTATTTTGTGGATACAAGTGACTTTATAATTAAGATCCCCTTTTGAAATTCCTTGATTTGTTGCTTTCCCTGATGTAAAGAAGCTCTGGTTATAAGTGTCATACTTGTGATATAAGCTGCTGCAAAAGCACTTTAAATTGATATCTTTCAAGTGGTCATGTTGGGAAAGCAGCAAAATTTATTAGTTGTACATATGAGATGAAAGCAGCTAATATTATTTGAGAACTTGATGGAAGGGCAAATAAAATATGGACTGGTAACCACAGTTCCACTTGGCAGGCTCCTGATCTTCAGTTATCTGCTTAGCGACAGGCTGCCTCATTGTTATCAGAGACTGAAGATGAAGAACTATAGTAATGTGATCATGACGTTGCTAAATCTTCGACAAGTTTAGCTCAGTTGGCTAAATGGCTGATTTGATGCCAACAACATGGGTTCATTTCATGCATCAGTTCAGGTCACCATGAACCTCGCTCGTTTCCTGAGATGTGGTGATCCTCAGGTTAAATCATCACCAGTTGTCTTTCCCAAATGAGAAAGCAGACCTATGGTCCAGTAGGACTATGGCAACCTGACTAGAATATTCATTTTGAACTGATGCAATATGCTGTACATGCTCTGCTCTTCATTCTACAATTGTTCAGAAAGGTCATCTAAAATAAACGTAAGCCATCGGTGACCACAAGATTTTTCTTTTTATTTGTAGAAGAAACCAAAAATGTTGGCATTAAAAGACCAGTCCTTGGCTGAAGTCAGTAAGCATGGAGCTGGAACAGAAACTTTGTTCTTTGATAAGGTAAGTGGGATTGGTTCCAAATCAGTGCACTGAAAGAATTTGATCGTAGTCTCTTTTTCAAACAAAATGTTCTTATAGTCATCGCTTTTATGTTTCTGGACTAATAATCTAGAGGATGGCTCAAATCTCTGCTACAACACAAACTTTTCAAATCTCTGATGTATTAAATCATAACTGCATTCTCTGAATATGCTTATTATGCACAGACTGTTTGATTATGGACAACACTTGAAGGAAACTGCTCCTAAATAGGGTCAGATAGTATTTTTAAAAGTACCCTTGGTTTCCTTACAATCCCCAAAAGACAGATTTGCTGTTTCTCTTACAGAGTCATAGAGTTTTCAGCATGGAAACTGACCCTTCAGATCAACTTGTCCATGCCAATCAGATATCCTAAACTGATCTAGTTCTATTTGCCAGCATTTGGCCCATCTCCCTCTAACCCTTCCTATTTATATATCCATCCAGATACCATTTAAATGTTATCATTGTAAGCCCCTTCATCTCTTCCTCTGACAGCTTGTTCCATACGCACACTACCCTCTATGTGAAAAAATTGTCCTTTAGGTCCCTTTTAAATCTTTTCCCTCTCACCTTAAAGCTATGCCATCTAGTTTTGGACTTGCTTACCGTGGGGAAAAGACCTTGGCTATTCACTCTATCCATGCCCCTCATGATTTTATATGCCACGACAAGATCACCCCTCAGCCTCCAACACTCCAGGGAAAATAGCCCCACCCTATTCAGCCTCTCCCGATTCCTCAAACCCTCCAAATCTGGCAACATTCTTGTAAATCTTCTCAAGTTTCACAGTGTCTTACCTGTAGGAGTGCAAACCAGAATTGTTAAGGAGTAATCAAAATCAAAAAGCTGGAAATAGTCAGCAGGTTAGGCAGCATCTGGAGGAAGAGATACAGAATTAATGGGCAGAATCTTGTTGAGATATCAGAGATCTTGTCTGCTGTTTGGTGAACTGGTGAGAGAACCACATTACCTCTTTTCAGGAATGCTTGCTGAACCACAAGCCAGTCAGGCAATGGTAAGGCCACTGGTGGGCCTTCCTTGGTATCAAGAGAGTGTGAAAGTTATTCCCACTGAGAGCTGCGAGCCAATCTGCTGCCAGAAGGACATACAACAGAGTCTCGGCATTGGAGAGTGATCTCAGAGGTGACAAGCTGGCTGATTAGGTGGATGTGTGCTAAATTGCCTGTAGTATCTATGAATGTGCAGGCTAGATGGATTAGCCATGGGAAATGCAGGGTAGAAAGGTGGATTTGGGTGGGATGTTCTTTAGAGGGTCGGTGTGGACCCGATGGGCTGAATGGCCTGCTTCCATACACAGAACTGTACAGCACAGAAACAGGGCCTTCAGGATTCTATATATGGTCTTGGATGTTGTGACTTTACTTGGCAACAGGCCAATCTGCAGCTGAGTTAATCCCAGCCACTGAAGAGAAGAAGCCCTTCAGTGATTCTTAACTGACCACTTCAGGGCCTAATTTTTTGGCAGGGGATTTTGGGTCTTCTCACCCAGACCCGAATTGTAATTAAAATTTAATAAAGGCATGAAATTGTCAGGATTCAGATACAATATCCCACTTAATCACATATCTTTATTATCTTCAAATTTGCCATGTGGGAGAGCTGAAGATTCAGGTTGATCACTTTTCACCAGCATGAAAAAAAAGTTTGAGATATTACAGGCTTTTCAGAGGAGGTTCACTTGGTTAATCCCAGAGTTGAGAGGTTTGTCATATGAAGAGAGATTGAACAGTTTAGGACTGTATTCCTTTGAATTTAGAAGAATGAGAGATCAAATTGAGGTATTCAAGATGATAAAAGGTATGAATAAAATAGACGTGGAGTGAATGCTTTCTCTTTTGTGGCATTCTATGATGAGAGGTCATAGTCTTAGGATAAGGGGTAGCAAATTTAAAACAGTTGAGGAGAAACTACATATCCCAAAAGTGTTTTGAATCTGTGGAATTTGCTATCCCAAAGTGCTGTTGATGCTGCAACAGTGATTAAATTTAAGGAAGAATTGGTAATGTGTTGAAGGGTGTAGGGAGAAGGCAGGAAAATGGGAGTAAGGAGTATATCCATCATGATTGAATGTTGAAGTAGACTCAATGGGCTGAATGGCCTAATTCTGCTCCTATAGCTTATGAACTTTCAGCAAGTACAGACCGAGAATCAGGGAGGAGCAAGGAATAGAAGTGATGGTCTAAGATTGAATGGAAAGCAGAAGACAGAGATGATAGAAAAAAAGTTGATGATTGCAAGATAAAAGAAGTGGCCGTGTGATGAGTGAATAAACAAGCCATTGACACTTGGAGTTCTTCTGGATCTATGGCAGAAACATGCCTCATGCCTGGTAATGGGCGATAGTGATGGTGGTCTGAAATTGTGGACTGTTGTGGCACAGTGTTGGTGTCCCTGACCTTGAACCAGGAGGCCTGTGTTCAAGTCCCATCTGTTTCTCAAGGTGTATTATGCATCTTTGAACAAGTTGATTAGAATATATGTATGATCTGAAATTACTGGCCTTGATACAAAAGAGAAATACTCTGGATACTGGAAATCTGAAATAAAAACAGCAAGATCCAGAAACACCCAGCAGGTCAGGCATTATTTGTGGAGAGATGAACACAGTAAATGTTTCTCTTTAGTGACCTGTGACACTCATTTCTCTCTATTGCTGAATTTGACTTTGGGCACGTTACAATCGTCTAGACTCGATCAAAAGGTGAAGTGCTGTTTCTCAAACAGTGTTGAGCTTTATTAGAATATGTAGGAGGTTGGAGTGGGAGTGACCCAGAAAATTAGCAAGCAATTGGAAACTTGTGTAGTGCTTGTGAAGACTGGACACCTTCCCATGACAGAGGTACATTGGTTTGTGCGGGTCTGAGATACCTTCAGGGACTCATGATGTGTTTAACACTGATTCTGCAACAAGCAATCAGAATGGTGCTGATCCTCATACAAATTAATACAAGTCATATCAGTGACCCGACTGCCAGATAAATCCAGCTAAGAATTTAATTTCTACACTAAAAGGTTTCCTTTTGAAAAGAACATTTGTGTTTGATGAAGGTGCAGATATAGATGCTGACTTTTTCACCCTTGTGTAATTACGGTTCCTGTATTAGTAATGTAGCAAAACATAACTTGACCTAATCGTCATGGTAATACTTCCAGAATAGACACTGGCTGCCACATACACTCAGTGTAGGTAGAGACAGACAGTGCTTTTCTCTCTGTGGGAGTCAACTAGTGGCATCTGCTGTTTGATTCACACATTGCAATGAAATGTTATGGTTGGCCCAGCATCAATTTCAGACTCATTACTGGGACTGATCTATCTCAAATTATTCTAAGTTTTTAAAGGGCTGATTTAACGACTGAGATACAATCAATTTTGTATGCATGTGCATGTTTGACATGAAGGAGATGCTGTGGAAAAGAGAATAAAAGTGTGACACTTTTCATGTCCCTTGCACATTTCAAAGCACTTTTCAGAAAGTATTCAATTGGCTGTAGAGTAATTATTGTTGTAATGTAGGAAACGCCACAGCTAATATGTGCTCAATAAATTCCCACAAACAGCAATGTGATAGTGACCAGAACATTCTTTTTAGGCATATTGATTAAGAACTAATAAATATTAGCTTGTTCACCAAGGACAACTGTCCTACTCCTCTTTGAAAATCTAAGTGAGTTTTTTACATTTGCCTGAACGTAATGCATGGTCCTCAGTCTAATGTCTCATCCAAATGATGGCATGGCTGACTGTGCAGCACACCCTTAACACTGCATTGGAGTGAGATATTTGATTTTTATGTTCAAGTTTACAGTAAGAATGCTGCTGTCAGAGCCACTTCTGAAATTGGGTGGAAATGCATATAAAAAAAGATCGAGCCCTCCACAATCACCTGATGAAGGAGCGTCGCTCCGAAAGCTAGTGTGCTTCCAATTAAATCTGTTGGACTATAACCTGGTGTTGTGTGATTTTTAACTTTATAAAAAAAGAGTTAGAGTACTTGGGATTTATTTTGGAGCTTTTTTGATTGCTCCACAATTTTATTTGGAAAATGAAGAGGTGTAAAATTTATGAAATATACTTTTTCAATATTTCATAACAGATCAAGTCACTTTTCAAGCACTTTGGAGTTTACAACAATGTTGTTGGACTTTCATTAATTGGATCAGTATTATATAAAGATCCCAACAATCTTGATCCATGGACTGAATTGGATATAAATGTATACACACAAGCACCCCCTTCCAAAAAAAACTATTTAGTATGAAGGAAAGAATAACATAATTAAATATTCTTTGTTATCTGGTTTTAGGTCCGAAAAGCTTTGCGGAGTGCGGAAGCTTATGAGAACTTCCTACGATGTCTTGTCATTTTTAACCAGGAGGTCATCTCTCGTGCAGAGCTGGTCCAGCTTGTATTTCCTTTCTTGGGGTAAGCAGTGACTGAAAAAGAGTTCTGTATTCTGGTTAGGCAATTTAAACCTTGGAAGACCTCAATAGCCCTCAATAATGTATTACATCTCTTTTATTGTGTGTTTTGTGATTCAGTATATTTTCCTGATTCACAGATTCCATGTTGACAAATTCCAGGCAATAATGATGTGTAATACAGGAAGCTAGAGGGTTAGAAGCTAAATAGGAAAATCAGCATTGGGTTATAAAGCAAGTAAACACTTGTCATTTTCAAAAACTGAACAGCCATCAAAATTTGCACCAAGTTTGTTAGTGTTTTGAGAAGTTTTTCTTTGTTTGGTGACTTGCTGCCAAAAAAGTTATATAAGAGCTTCTTTTGGTGGCACAGCCTGATTTGCACATTGCTATTATCTTTTACTTTAATGGTCTGAGGAACAAACTTGAAGTAAGAGGACTGGAAAACCCTTTCAAGAGGCTAGTGAGGAGATGCTGTTTGGAATTACTAGGTTAATGTACTGGCAAAATTTTAAGAAATATTAATACTGTCTTAACTCATCAGATTGTGCATCATTATCCACAAATACTTACACAGTTTCAAACTGGGCATTTCTGATCAGATACACTGAGCTTGCCAGTAGCTTCCATAATGTTGTGCAAGTCGAATTCTAAAAGTTGTAGCTTTTTAAAATTGCTTATTGTCAGTTAGAGTAACCAAGCTGATTTGGTTGTAGTCAGAGTAAAAATTACTTGTTCCAGCTCAAGTAATATAATTTCATTAGTGCATTTTCACAGGGAAAAAGAATCTGCAAAACTAAATTTCAAACACCTGTTTTTGTGTTTTTTGGCTTCAATTAACAAGCACCAGTATTTGGGGTAGGCCCTCTTTAATTTACTGCTGGCCTGCAAGCTGTTTAATTTGGACAAGCCATAATTTCCCTTGCCTGCTTCTATGATGTTTTCATCAATGAATGGCTACTCTGTCAATCCATTAAAAATAACAGTTCATTTTTTTAAAAAGGGCAATATATTCAGACATGGCTTAACAGATTAATTTAGAGGTTTGAAAACAAAAGAAAATAGTCAAATCTACAGAGTAATTGTTTCTAAATATTATTGTTGATTTACCTGCAGCCTTAGATTTATGCAGTCTATATTGTGAAACCTGTAAGAGTAGTCAAACTTGTAAATGGACCAGACAGAACTATTAGAGGTATATTTTAGCACATATTAAAACCTGTGCAATTCTGAACAGTGTAACTGGGAGATGGGTTTGAGCTAGAGAACCTCCGTTTGTGTCTACTACTGAGGAATAAGGGAAAAGTTAAAGGGCAAGTCATTCTGTTGACTAGATTGGGAAGCTGACTATTAAGCTAGAAGAAAGACAGATTGAATTTACTACTTGAATTCTCTGTTTTCTTGCAGAAAGTTTCCTGAACTCTTTGTCTGGTTTAAGAATTTCTTGGGCTATAAAGAATCCTCCCATATTGAGGCATTTCCTAAAGAGAGAGCTACGGAGGGCATTGCAATGGAAATTGATTATGCATCTTGTAAACGACTTGGTTCAAGTTATCGAGCATTGCCCAAAAGTTTCCAGCAGCCCAAGTGCACAGGCAGAACTCCCCTTTGTAAAGAGGTAAGGATGTCTGTATGAAATTATTCCATTGAATGTTAAATTCTGACGTGGCTGAATGTGTCTTCCACTGTCCTAGATAGGCAAATTGGAGTCTTAACTTTGAGGCTGATGCTGTCTGGAGCGGTTGGATTGGAGGCTGGGTCATTTTCAGTTTAAGAATTGGCAGAGTGAAGTATTACTTCGATTCCAGATAACTTTATTGCCCTAATGTTTCCCACTGCAGCACACTAGATGGTAAATTATTGTACATGTCCAGTCACTAACCACAAAAGGAAATAATATTATGTTGAAAGGTTACCATTTCTTTCTCCATGCAATTTGTAAAATAATAATTTTAACTCAAACAAAGTGAGAGATGGAAGCTCGTGATTCAGCCCCGTTTTATCAGTTATAAATTTCACAGTTTAGATTGGGCAAAGATGCTGCCAAGTTTATATGTGGACATTGTTGAATCATTAAGTCTTTATGGATAATTTTGCTTTCTTAACTCTTTGTTGCTTTGTAATTATTGCTGGTACTTTCACTGCAGGTTCTTAATGATACATGGGTATCCTTCCCCTCCTGGTCTGAAGATTCTACCTTTGTCAGCTCAAAGAAAACACAGTATGAAGAGCACATTTACAGGTGTGAAGATGAGAGGTTTGAGGTAAGCAAACATTTTTTTGTTTAAGAAAAATACTTTTCATAAAAATTTGTAAAACTGTATTCCACTGTACAAATTGGACGTGACCGAAAGTGCTCACCTCTGAATCTGCACATTTTCATGTTGAAACAAATCTCTCAAGATCTGACTTGTAAGCAACTGCTGTGAAACTTCACAGGTTTTGAGCTTTATGGACTGGTTCCATTTTCTTTCTAGATTGAGGCTTTGGCATAGCAAAATATCATCTGAAGTAGCAGCAGAAAACTGAATAAAATCTGAGAAATGTTGCAGATGTGCTGTCACTTGTTAACTAAAAATCGGTGTCCTGACTTGCCTCTTGGACAATTAACTTCTTATGCTTTAAACTTTGATGATCAGCATCCACTCTTCTTTGTCATGAATTGATCAGTCCTTTTAAAGACTAGTAACATTTCTGTGCCAATACACCAGTTTGGCAAACCCTCTTCGATGACCTCCCTTTGAGCAGCTGTGATACTATCCCTGATTAGCCACTCCTCCACCTCTGTAACTACACCTCTTCCCCTGCGATATCCAAAACATTTGGACAGGTACATGAACTAGGAAGTTTGAGAGAGATATGGACAAAATGCAGGCAAATGGGACTAATTAAGTTTTGAATACCTAGTTTTCATGGATAAGTTGGATTAAAGGGTCTATTTCTGTCTCTATGACTATCTAAATGAACTCTCCTTAATTTGTCAGACATGTGTTTCACAAAACCAAAATGAGTGCCTGATTGAATTATGATTTTATACATGTCTATTATGGTTATTAACTCCTTAACAGTGGAGTTTGGCATTTTTCTGGTGACAAATGCTAGACTAAGTTGCCTTTTGTTTTCTGCTTTCTGTCTGTCTCCTTTCTCGAACACGGTGTTGTATTTGTGGTTTTCCAATCCATTGGCACCTTTCCAGATTCTGGGGATTTTTGAAGATTACAACCAATGCACTTATTATCAATGTAGGCTCTAAGACTCTAAGATGAGGCCATCGCATCTGGGAGACTTACTGACCTTTAGTCCCATTAGGTTTGGTAGTAATTTTGTCTCCAGTGGTAATGATTTTTTTTTAAGTCCCTTCTGTCCTTTCACCCCTGTGTTTTCTAGTATTTTTGGATTCTACTTTGTTTTTCCTGTGAAAACTGATGTTGTTTCTTTGTTTCCCGTATTAATTCCCCAGTCTCCCCTTCTAAGTACCAGTGCTCAGTTTTGATACTGTTTGCCATTGTAGAAGCTTTTAATATCTGGTCTTATATTTTGTGTTAGTTTTCTTTCATACTGTGTAATCTAATTGAAGGTAGAGGAGCCTTAAGCTACTGAATGGCTTCCTCCTGTCTCTAATACTTCCATGAAATGTGTGTGATCATTAGGCCTGTTAATGCTCAAAATTGAGGTCGATGCAAAAGGATTTAGTAATTTCTGTTGTGCTGTGGGATTTCAATTTGTTGAGTTACACACATTTAGGTTGCAATATTTAGACTTGAAATTGTAGACTTGTAGCACAGGACATGGGAGCTGGATTTGGTTTCTATGTTAAGTAACTGAAGTGTGACCTATGAGAAGTTATTGTTTTATCAAGGTTAGGATTTAACCTGACTGCTTGTTTGTAATTTGTGCACTCTGGATCATGTGTACTTTCAACATCAGAGTTAAAATGAATCGTAAATAACATTGTAACTCAGACTTATCCAGGCTATTTTGAGCCATAATTGCAGCTATAATACTTTGAAAAAAAATTCTTTCTATCGTCCTGCCTGTTAAAATATTCTTCTGTTTTAAGATGTGTACTGTTTACTATTTATTCCTTTAATTCAATTTGAAAAAATGTAAGCTATTTTTCCCCTTCCTACATCTCTCCTCAGTTTCCAGGGGTGTACTATATGTCTTTTCTTTTGTCAAATGAGTGAATCACAGTTTGCACAGAGACCTCTCCTAACGTCACTCAGTAACTAGCCATGTGTAGACTGTGCAGGGCACACTTGTTTAGAATACTCCAAAAAGGAATTTTCACACCCTGGATATCCCACAAAGCACTTGCTTTGTTTCAGGAACACATCATGTGGGTCTTGCGATGCCTTGGTGTAACTGTGAAGTTGCTCTTCCTGGAAAAATAAATGCTGGGAATTTGATGTGGAACTTTGTTTTTCAAAAATTTCATAGCTTTTCTTCATGAAGAATTTGAAAACTTTATCGGTTACAATTAAAATAAAAGCAAGTTCCTTATTCTTGGATTTTTTGGCACAGCTTGACGTTGTCTTGGAAACGAACTTAGCAACGATCCGTGTCCTGGAGACTGTTCAGAAGAAATTGTCACGAATGTCAGCGGAGGACCAAGCTAAATTTCGTCTGGATAACACTCTTGGTGGTACTTCAGAAGTCATTCACCGTAAGGCCATTCAAAGGATATATGCAGACAAGGCTGCAGACATTCTTGACGGCTTGAAAAAGAACCCTGCAGTAGCAGTACCCATTGTGCTGAAAAGGTAAAATATATTCTGGCCATATGCTATAAGAAAGTTTCATTTGTACTGTACTATATATTGAAATCTTTTAAAGTTGCTTGTTTTAATATGCAACAACATATATATTTGGCAATAGTTTCACAAGATAAAATGACTGTATAAGTCCTTGCAATGCTTTCCGTATTAATAATTATTTGGTAGTACAGAACTTGAGTATTTCTGAAAAATGGCATTTTATTGAAGTTCTTCCTCTTTTACCATTAGGTCAATACGCAATTATACCAATTGAAAGGAAAATTACATTTATGAGAAGAGAGTGCTGATTATTTGATGTGAACTCTGATTGACAAAGCCATTGCCATGGGAATGCACAAATTAATGATTGACCTTAACTTCTGAACTTCATTTACAGCCAGCTATTTCACACTTGTGCTATGTAAGAGCAACACAATTGGTGTTCACCATTAATAAGATGCTGCCATGAAGCCAAAAAGACATTCTTCCTATCACACAAATGAGCACTGAATTTCAGTGCTGGTGTGATGCCACGCCATGGTGTCAGCCATACATCCCAAAAATTAGCAGATCATATCAAAACAATATATCAGTTCAGGTATTCACAACAAACAAGGTACTGACCCAACCTGCCCACATTGCAACACAAGGTCCAACAATGGATGTGATTCTGCAACTGGACAACATTTCTGAATAATTCTGAGTGTGCACAGAATTTTGCAGGCAGCCAATTTAGGATTGTCATTCAGGCCCATGGTATGATGCGCTTACATAGACTGGAAGCTACGTGTATTAATTTTTTATATGTTACACATATTTGGGTGGCATGTGGCTCAGTGGTTAGCATTGCTTCCTCATAGCACTAGGGACCCAGGTTCAAGTCCAGCCTCAGGTGACTGTCATTGTGGAGTTTGCACAATCTCCCAGTCTCTCTGCAGGTTTCCGCTGGGTGCTCTGGTTCCCTCCAACAGTCCAATCATGCTAAATTGTCCATAGCATAGGCTAAGGAGATTAGCAATGGTAAATTTGGGGTTATGGGGATAAGTTGAGGGTTTGGGTGGGATGCTCTTTGAAGGGTCAGTGCAGACTCGATGGGCCATATGACCTCTTTCTTCACTGTAGGGATTCTATGATTCTAATACAGAGACTCTGTTCTGTGCAAACAGAGCATGTGCATTCACAGAACCTGTTTCAAATTAATCCCCCCCCAAAAAAGATGACGGCCATTCACTGGCTCATTGATTAGGTTTAAAATTTATCGAAGCTTGACAGTTAATTATCATTCTTCGTGACAATCTCCTCTACCAATCAAGAGTTCACTTGCCAACCAATCAGTACTCTCCACTGATGCAGTATGAATATTGATTTGGTATTCTTATGAATTGTCCTGATGAGTGCAAGATGAAAATCTTCGACAAAATGTGTCTTTTTCTTCCAGCGACACTAAAGTTTCCACATTGTATTAAAATGTGCATTGTATCTCAGTGCATAAATATCTCAAGTCTAGATATTGTCGTTAGCAATGTTAACAGATTTATACCCTCTGTTATTCTAATGCAGGAGCTTTTCCTACCAAACACCATTGAGAATAAGTTGGTTAGCATGTGTGAAAATGGCAGGCACAGGAATGTCCTGCAAACCTCCTAAACATGTGCTTGCCATCAATAATTGCTCAGTTATAGTGTCTGCATAGTTATATAAAGCACTTGATAGAGAATTTGGTCTTTGTGATAAAGTGACCAGTCCCAGCTGTGTTAGTGGCAGGATTCTGTTGCTGTCCTCTACATGACTGAATTGCAGAATGATTATAGCACATTATGGAGCTAGTCTGTATGGGCTGTCCAAATTTACCTGTTGCCCCTGAGAAGTGTCCTGGCTTCTTCCCATAGTCCCAAACACTCTCTCTCTCTCTCTCTCTCTCTTCCTTTTTAGATAACAAACCCTTTTGAATGCTGTGATTGAACCCTGTCTCTGCCACATTGTCAGACAATGTATTTTAGATCTCAATCATTTGCTACATGAAAACATTCTCTTCATATCCCCATTGCACCTTTTGCTAATTCGCTCAAATCTGTGCCCTCTTGCTTCTAATCTTTCGTCTGTCAAATCTCATTTCAACCTTCTCTTTTCTAAGGTAGAGTCCCAACCTCTGCAGTTAATATATTTTAGCATTGTTCAGGCTGAAGATAACATTGTGATTTCCACTATTAGTTGCTGTCTACTGACTGTAAGGACACCTATGATCCTTGCAAAGCTAGTTCACAATTAAAGGAAGAGTTGGCAAAAGAGAGCCAATTCACACAAAATCCTCTGTGTAATATATTTTGTTCAGACCCTGGTACAAAGAACAGAAACTTGGGTCAGGGACTAGAGGGTTGTTAGTGCTTCTGAAATCACAACCCAGCAATAATCATATTTTTCAGGTGGAGGGAGAAAGCAGTAGAAAATATTTGAGAGGGCGCATCATAGATTGTAGATATTCTGAAACAGGACTACCTTTCAAAAATAATTTTGAACATGCAGAAGGACAAAACATGGTATTAGAATGAGCTATTGGGCTGAATCCAAAGATCCATTACTAAGGTTTCCTGCTTTTTTGCAATCCCCTTTCTTTGCCCCATCTCCCCAATCTGGAAGACAGAAAATGTCTCCCATAAGTACCAGTTAGAAACTTCTAGGAACTGTGTGGTTTTCCACAGTTTTTACTGTCCCTCTGGCATCAGTCTTGTGATTGAGAACTGCTTTCTCAAGACGTATATGGACTGTTTAGATGAATACATGAAACACCACAGCATACAAGGCTATGGGCCAAGTCGTAGAAAATGGAATTAGAATAGTTGGATGTTAGAATAGATGGATATGGACATAGGCCCGGATGAGATGTGCCCAAGGCTACTGTGTGATGTAAGGGAGGAAATTGCAAGGACTCCAACATTAATTTTAAAATGAGCTCTGGCCACATGAGGGGTACAGGACGACTGGAGGATCGCTATGTGGAACTGTTTATCAAGATGGGTGGTAAAGTAAACTAGGAAACTACAGACCAGTGAGTCTAACATCTGTGGTATGGCAACTATTGAAAAAAGTCCTGAGGGAGAGAAATAATCTCTGCTTGAAGAGGCAAGATTTATTAAGGATAGTCGGGTTGTTATCTAAAGAGGAAAAGTGTGTTTTTGAGGAGAGGAACATAATTAACAAATTTGATTGAATTATTTGAGCAGATGATTTGGTGTGTAGCTGAGGAGAATGCAATAATCTACATGGAATTCAAGAAGGCTTTTGACAAGTTCTCACATGGTAAACTGGTTAAGAAGCTTAGAACCCACAGGAACTGGGGCAGTTTGGCAAATCTGATCTCAAGTTGGCAGGAAGCGATGGGTGCTGGTCAGAGGTTACTTTTATGATTGGAGACCTGCATTCAGTGGTGTACCACAGGGTTCAGTGGTACCACTGGATCCATTGCTGTCTATAGTGTACATGAATGATCTAGATATGAATGTAGGAGGTATGACCAGTAAGTTCATAGGTGACATGGAAATTGGTGCTGTGGTAAGTAGTGAGGGATAAAGCCTTAGACTACAGGACGATATATTTGAGCTTGTCAGAGGGGCTAAATAGTGGCAAGTGGAATTTAATGCTGAAAATGAATGAGGTGATGCATTTTGTAGGGATTAACAGGTAGGGGAGTACATGTTGAATGGTAGCACCCGAAGAAGTACAGAGGATCAGAGGGACCTTGGTGTGCATGTCCACAGATCCTTACAGACACAGGACAGGTAGATATATTAAAAGCATAAGGGATACTTGACTTTATTAGTCAAGGCTTTAAGTGCAAGAGCAGTGACGTTATGATGGAGCTGTATATATTGTTTGATTAGACCACAGCTCTGGTTGTCACACTGTAGGAAGGTTGTGATTACAGTACAGAGCGTGCAGAAAAGATTCACCAGGATGTTGTCTTGGCTGGAGAGAAACTAGATGGGCTGTTTTCCTCCGAGCTGGAAAGGCTGACTGAGGATCTGATTGAAGTGTACAGACTTCTGAGGGGTGTAGATAGGGAGAAACATATTCCCTTTGCAGAAGTTTAGAGGGGATTCAAGGAAACATTTTCACTTCAAGAGTTTATGGGTACGTGGAACTCAGTGCCTGAACACGTAGGAAAGGTAGGAATTCTCAAGATGTATATGGACTATTTAGATGATTTTATGAAACACCACAGCATACAAGGCTACGGGCCAAGGAGTAGAAAATGAGATTAGAATAGATGGATGTTTGATAACTGGTATAATGGGCTGAAGAGCCTCTTTCTGTGCTGTAAAAACTCTATGACTGTATAATTTTAGGTTTCAGCATAATGCAGTAACCAGTATTCTCCCCATTTCACTGAAGCTGGATTTTGGTTTGTTCTCTCGCAGTCTTTGCTTCTGTCTCATTTGAAGTTTTTGTTAGAATTTCTCTTTTTTGCCTTTCCTTCTCAGATTAAAAGCAAAAGAGGAAGAATGGCGAGAAGCACAAAGGGGTTTCAATAAGATTTGGAGAGAGCAGAATGAGAAGTACTACCTGAAATCTCTTGATCATCAAGGAATCAACTTCAAACAGAACGATACCAAAACCCTGCGTTCTAAAAGCTTACTGAATGAGATAGAGAGCATATATGATGAGGTATACAGCACATGTGCAACTAATGTTTGTTTCTGGGAGAGGGGGAAAGCATCTCCAGCTGTGATTCAAGGTCCATTTGTCTACCATTTGTCTACTGTGATTATTTGTTCAGGACTGTTGATCTGAGAATTTGATGAGAAGTGTGATGCAGTTTCAAAGATTGTGACTACACGTCACTGGGATTTTCTGACATTTTGCCTAGAAATTGCTGCCAGTAGTGGAAATTGTGACTATCTCTGTTTGTGAATCTCCCTTCCTTTCCCTTAGTATTTCTTCCTTAACTCCAGTTCACAATGCTATGTCCCACCCACTAGATTACACCCATATTATCCCGACTCAAGACTCCTGCAGTTAAACTAATTTCCTAACCAGGTCAATAATTTGCTTTTAATTCCAAGAGCTTTAGCCAACAGTCCATTCTTAAAGGAGTATTTTAACTTTTCAAGGAACAATGAAGCCTGTAACCTGTGGGGAGCCAGTTCTTGAGGCTTAGGCAATGTAAAGTTATTCAGTAAATAATTTTCCTGTAGCCCTTGGCAGGCGGTATTTTTGTGTCCTGTTGATAATGTCTGTTACCTGTCTGCAAAGTATATCCATTACAAACATTGGAGATTGGCTTAATGTTCATTTCAGGCTAGTAACATGTGTTTGTGCATCACTGATCCTGCTAAATGTGTAGAAGGAAACTGCAACCTGTATTAATTTTGTAAGTGCATAGCTCAACAGGAATCACCTTATACAGTTTCAATTCAGAATCCTGGCAAGTGAGATTTAATGCTTTATTTCACAGTTGGGGCAACATCATTGAGACATTAATGATAAACTGTCCTTTGTTGGCAAGTTTAAATAACTTCTGAATTTTCTTTCATCTATTACAAAAATGCACCAACTGAAATATCTGGGTGTGTCAGTTTTGGTTCCTTGGTACTGAATCTAATGCTTGTGAATCCTCATTCTGGTGATTTGACCACACAATGCTGTGCTGGCATCTCCTGCAACCCTGAGGGAATGCTGCACCACTAGAGGTACCATTTGGGTGAGATTTTACTCCTCTTGGGCAGATGGAACCCTGTGCTACTCTTTTTAGGAGAACTATAGGAGATCTCTTTGATTTTCAACTAACATCACTAAAAATATAAGATCTTTAATGTCTGTGGGCTCTTATGAACAAATTAGTTGTTTCAATTCCAAACATTGCATCAGTGACCACATTTCAGAAGTATTTAATTAGCACTTTGGAACATCCTGAGGCCATGAGAAGCATTGTATAAGTGAAGTTTTTCTATGAAAGTGAAATGGCTCAACATAGCACTAAGACAACAAATTGGATCTGGATTAAATTCTGTACTTATAAAATATAATTAAATCTTTTCAGTATATTTATGCCTAAATATTTCTCTTCTTTTATTTGTGGCATTTTTAGCGACAAGAACAGGCATCTGAGGATCACACACATGTGACATCTGGTTCTCACTTAACATTTGTTTACGAGGACAAGCAGATCATGGAGGATGCAGCCTCTCTCATTATTCATCATGTGAAGCGGCAGGCTGGGATACAGAAGGAAGATAAATACAAAATTAAACAGATAATTTATCACTTCATCCCAGATCTATTGTTTGCTCAGCGTGGCGAGCTGTCAGATGTGGAGGATGAGAAGGAAGATGAGGAGGATGAGGAAATGGACATTGACGAGAGCACAGGGACAACAAAAAAGCACAATGGCATTGGCAGTAGCCCTTCCAAGCCAAAACTGATGTTCAGTAACACAGGAGCACAGAAACTGCGGGGCATGGACGATGTATATAACCTTTTCTTTGTGAACAATAACTGGTATATCTTCATCCGGCTTCACCAGATCTTGTGCTCACGACTTCTGAAGATCTACAATCAGGCAGAGAAGCAGATTGAAGAGGAATGCAGAGAGAGGGAACGGGAGATGCTGACAGGAAAGCGGGACAAAAGTGACAGTCCGGCTATTCAGCTACGACTGAAAGATCCGAGTGAGTATACACTGGAATCTCAGTAATCCTTCTCTCTTGGGAAATACTAAATACAGTCACTTTATTTTCCCACAACCAACAAACTGATAGTGATGGTCTGACAGGATCTTTTATGATATATTTTCTAATGCTAAAAAGAGACATGTTGTCAAAGCTTTTTGTCTAGCACTCATCAGAACAAACACAAGAATGCCAAATTGCAAATGATCGCAACAATTCATACTATAGCAGGAAAAGGGTGCTGATTGGTTGGCAGGTAAACTTTGACTGGCGTAAGTACTGCCATGGAGAAAGCAATGATGCCCCATGGTTGCTGGTGACATTGGTTGCTGTATTTTGGCATTTTTACTAATCTTTTCCACATTGAGAAATAGAAGACTGAATTTCAGTGTCGTATTTTTACAGACAAGGGAATCTCTGCAAGATTAATTAAAAATGACACTTAGATGAAATGCAGTTGGTAAACTGATGTAGTTTTATTTCTTCGTAGACTAAAGAGTGTGCATTTTTCTCATTATGAATAAATTTTTTTTGCTAATGAGCTGAGAGATAGTTAAAAGTAAAGCATGACTGTTGTTCTTAGTATAAGTAGAAAAAAAGAAATAAAGTTGGAAGTTAACATTACTGTCCTTCCCAGTATTAAGTGAAAAAATAAGGAATAAAGATAAAAGTTGAACATATTTGAAACTGTAACATTCTACAATGCATCGGTTGCAACAGACTTGAGTTAAAACAGGCTTACTAACTGTATAAAATCTGTTGCAGTAATTTTGATCCTAGTAAACTGTGGCTGATTTTGAATTTTGTTTTGCATGTTTTTGTTTGTCTTTCTTTGGTCTATAGATATGTATAGTGCTGCAGTAGCACTTCTAGTAATGTGACTGACTGGTTAACATCTTTCTGCGCTAACACAGTCTAGTAAACAGCAAGCATAAATTTTATGGAAATGCTATGAATAAATAAAAGCTGAAATATTGCAGGTTGGCTGGAAGTGATGATTACGGTAACTTAATCACAAGAGAAAACTTAGAATGTCACTTTAAATCTGTGGTATTTTTGATGTTTTGACATGTTTCTCACGTTGGATTTCCTCAGAAATCTTCTCCTTCAGGATAATTCATTTTAACATGTGATGTGATCTAAGGTTCCTGTAATAAAGCAGAAAAGTAATTGCATTAACTTTGTATGGGATGGTACAACACAGGAGCTATTTGGCATATTTTGAATGCTTTGAAAGAATTATCAGTTAGTCTTATCCCCCTGTTCTTTGCCCTGCAAATCTAAGCATACTGCTATTCCATTTTCAATGTTGCCATTGAGTCTACTTCCACCACCCTTTCAAACTGCATTTCAGACCTTGTGTAATTTTGTAATACACAAGATGGGGAATGCATATTATATGAGGTGCTGTGTACCTCAGATGTCAAGAATGGTCATTTATATGTGCACAAGCGTGGTGTAAGGAGCTGAGTTTTACATGTGGCAGCAGAGGTGAGCATTTTTGTTTTATGTATATGAGAGTCTTGTTTATTTGGGGTTGTTTGTAATACTTGCATTGCCATAAAATGCACAGGACAAAATGTGATGGGAATAACTTTGAATGTGCAAGGCTTGATGGTGTAACATTTTTTTAAACAAATTTCAGTGGATATCGATGTGGAAGACTATTACCCAGCTTTCCTTGATATGGTCCGGAACCTTCTGGATGGCAACATGGACTCATCCCAGTATGAGGATACACTTCGGGAAATGTTTACAATTCATGCATTCATCGCTTTTACAATGGATAAACTCATCCAGAGTATAGTCAGGCAGGTAAGCTGTGGTCAGTCAGAATTCTTGCCATTTCTTCCTAAGTCTTGATTTACAATCCTGATCTAAAACCACGATAAATTGAATCACAGTGTACCTCTCTCCTATGCATATTAAGCAGACCTTCAAGATTCCCAAGGAGCTTCATATGTTTGCCCAGTGTCAAAATTGAAAACACAATTACACAATAAATGTTGGCCTTTTTCAATTTGTTCACACTTTACACGGCTTGATTGTTTATGGTAAAAGATATTGATAAACATTGGAGTTTGCTCTGGAAAATCTCAGTAACCATTTTTCACTTAACATGCTGCCTTCAGATGAGACTGCCACCTCATCATTGCAATCACTTATGCTTTTGTGTGTTTTTGTGCTATGGTGCAAAATCCCAGAACAATTCAATGATTTTGCAGTTTCAAGGGGGAAACAGATGTGTGAGCAGACAGGCAGATATTAATTGAACCCTTCAGGGTCATCAGAGTGAAAATCTTCCTTTTCTTCCAATGATATGTTTCATCCACTTTCCTGATCTATGCCTCAAAATGCTGGAGTTTAGCCAAGTAGTTTTGTTAGCCTCGCTGCATGTGTGTATCTCAACTTCTGAAATCCAAAGTGGCTTTGTGTCACTTTCGCATCAAGGTGAGTCTATCCACTCCAGTTACTTCTTAAACAAAATATACTGATGTTGATATTTGGAGAATCCTTAAGAAGGGATGCATATTTGTTCCATTGTTTATGACATATATGGTTATATTGACAAAAGGCTAATTGGACACTAAGCAGAAATGAGCTGCAGGTGGGAATTGATTGAGCATGTGGATGTTGAGAAGGTACATGAGGTTTAGGAGAGACGTTGCAAGGCTGAGACATTTACAAAGATATGAAGTGTAACACCATAATAGTTTCAACCTGGCTAGTGTTGGACTAGACCATGCTGAAACTTAAAAGGTTTGGGCTGGGGATGTAGCTTGGCAGAGTTTGGACATAAGAATGTAGGCAAGTTGCAAAGAAACCCAAGTAGGACGAGCTTGCCCTTTTTGGAGCAGAGACAGGATTAACAGCTGTGGTAAATGAAGACTAGTCATAGAAATTAGGGATCTCTGAAGAGTTTTAGAAAGGTGAAGACTTTGCCACAGAGAAGAAGAGAGAATGAAATTAAATCTTATTCTGGAGAACTACTAGCTGTGAGTGAGCAGAAGGTAATGTCATAGAATTAAGACATCTGCCAGAAGAAAGGAAACTTAAGAATTGGGGTAAATTTGAAGACTTATCCAGTGGGGCACAGGTTTTATCCCTGTGATAAGTCACTCTGTCTGACTCATTTTCTGTCCTGCTGTTGATGCCTCATGTTTCTTTGCCTACTCCAAGGGAGTTTTAGAAATGATGAATAATTCCTGCATGGCCTTCTGCTTCTTACCCTCATTAACTTGAGGTCATCCAAAACTCTGCCAATGTCCTGATTTGCCCTTGTGCACACTGACTCACACTGGCTCTCTTTAATCCAAGTTGCAATTTTAAAATTCTTGCACTTATTTTTAAATTCTTCTGTGGACTTGCCTCTCCCTGTTGCTATAATCCCATCCAGTCCCACAACCATCTGAGAAGTCTGTGCACTGACATCTTGATTTTCCACACTTGGCCATTGTTCATGCCTTCAGTGACCTGGGCCCTAATCTCTAGAATTCCCTTCCTACAAGAGTCAGTCTCTTAACCTGACTTTCCTCCTTGAAGATGCTCATTAAAATCTACCTCTTTGGCCAAGTTTTGGTCATCTGCTGTAATATGTCCTTATGTTACTTGGTTTCAACTTCTGTTTACGATGACAAAGCAATAACTTTTATGTTAAATACTCGATATAATGACAATTTATTGTCATAATTTTTGCATGATTTGGAGTATGTTTAAATTGTCCTCTAATGATGTGTTAGTCGAAACATTTCATTATCCCTTTTATTTTTCTAAAACAATACTTTGTAAGTTATAGCTTTAAATTCAGTACCATTATTAAACAATTGCCTGTGGTCAGGTGCAATTAGGATCGCTGTTCTGGTCCATAAAGCAAGGACAAATTTGTTTTACTTCTGATTTTACTTATGTTGTTTTAATTTCATGGGTTTGGAAATTCATGTGCCTTCTCAATAAATAACACTTATTGGTATGGATCTTTTTGAATTGCTTAGAAATGAATGAAAGTTGGATAAAAGTTTTTCTGTGAGCAGGAAGAATTCATGGTGCACCTTATTACAGGGTAGTGGCAAAAAGCTTGGAAGCTGCTGCCATAGGCAGTGCATTTTAGACTGACAGTTGTATAAAAAGTGCCCGTGTAAAGAGAAAACCAGAGCCATTGGTAAGACTCATAGAGTCATAGACATGTACAGCATGGAAACAGACCCTCCGGTCCAACTCGTCCATGCTGACCAGATTCCCAACCTAATCTAGTCCCACTTGTCACACTTGGTCTATATCCCTCTAAACCCTTCCGAATCATATACCCATCCAGATCCCTTTTAAAAGATGCAATTGTACCAGCCTCCAGCACTTCCTCTGGCAGCTCATTCCATACATGCACCACCCTCTGTGTGAAAAAGTTGCCCCTTAAGTCTATTTTATATCTTTCCCCTCTCACCGTAAACCTATGCCCTCTAGTTCTGGACTCCCCCACCACAGAGAAGAGACTTTTATCTATTTATCCTATCCATACCCCTCATGATTTTATAAACCTCCATAAGGTCACTCAGCCTCCGACACTCCAGGGAAAACAGTCCTAAGCCTATTCAACCTCTCTGCATAGCTCAAACCCATCCGCCCTGGCAGCATCCGTGTAAAACTTTTCTGAACCCTTTCAAGTTTCACAACATCTTTCCGATAGGAAGGAGACCAGAATTGCATGCAATATTCCAAAAATGGCCAAACCAATGTCCTATACAGCTGCAACATGACCTCCCAAATCTTTTATTTAATTCTCTGTCCAATAAAGGAAAGCATACCAAATGCCTACTATCCTACTTCACTATCCTATTTACCTACGATTCCACTTTCAAGGAGCTATGAACCTGCACTCCAAGGTCTCTTTGTTCAGCAACACTCCCTCGGACCTTATCATTAAGTGAATAAGTCCTGCTAAGATTTGCTTTCCCAAAATGCAGCACCTCGCATTTATCCAAGTGAAACTCCATCTGCCACTTCGCAGCCAGTTGGCCCATCTGATCAAGATCTGAGGTAACCTCCAATTTTAGTGTAATCTGCAAACTTATTAACTATGCCTCCGATGTTCATATCCAAATCATTTACATAAATGATGAAAAGTAGTGGACCCTGCACCGATCCTTGTGGCACTCACTGGTCACAGGCCTCCAGTCTGAAAAACAACCCTCCACCACCACCCTCTGTCTTCTACCATTGAGCCAGTTCTGTATCCAAATGGCTAGTTCTCCCTGTATCTGTGAGATAACCTGTCTTCCATGGGGAACCTTGTCGAACGCCTTAATGAAGTCCACATAGATCACAGCCATGTTGACTCTCCATAATCAGTCCTTGCCTTTCCAAATACGTGCACATCCTGATCCTCAGGATTCCCTCCAATATCTTGCCCACCATCGATGTCAGGCTCACCTGTCTATACTTCCCTGGCTTGTCCTTACCACCTTTCTTAAATAATGGCACCACATTAGCCAACCTCCAGTCTGCTGGCACCTCACCTGTGACTATCGATGATACAAATATCTCAGTAAGGGGCCCAGCAAACACTTCGCTAGCTTCCCACAGAGTTCTATGGTACACCTAATCAGGTCCCTGGGGATTTATCCATGAAATGCATAAACGCATACTGGACATCCAGTACTTCCTTCTCTGTAATATGGACATTTTTCAAGATGTCCCCACATTCTATATCTGCCATGTCCTTCTCCACAGTAAACACTGATGCAAAATAGTCGTTTAACATCTCCTCTATCTACTGCGGCTCCACACAAAGGCCGCCTTGCTGATCTTTGAGGGGTCCTATTCTCTCCCGAATTACCCTTTTGTCCTTGATGTATTTGTAAAAACCCTTTCGATTCTCCTTAACCCTATTTGCCAAAGCTATCTCATGTCCCCTTTTTGCCCTACTGATTTCCCTATTAAGTATACTCCTACTGCCTTCATACTCTTCTAAAGATTCAATCCATCTATCCTGTCTATACCTGACATATGTTTCCTTTTTGTTCTTAACCAAACCCTCAATTTTTTTAATCATCCAGCATTCCCTACATCTCCCAGCCTTTCCTTTTACCCTGACAGGAATATTCTGTCTCTGACTGTCGTTATCTTATTTCTGAAGACTACCCATTTTCCAATCATCATTTTACCTGCGAACATCACCCAAACAGCTTTTGAAAGTTCTTGCCTGATACCACCAAAATTGGCTTTCCTCCAATTTAGAACTTCAGCTGTTAGTTCCGGTTTAGCCTTTTCCACCGCTATTTTAATACTGATAGAATTATGGTCGCTGGCCCCAAAGTGCTCCCCCACTGACTCCTTAGTCACCTGTCCTGCCTTATTTCCCAATAGTAGGTCGTTTTGCACCTTTCCTAATAGGTACATCCACATACTGACTCAGACAATTTTCTTGTACACTGTTAACAAATTCCTCTACACTGTCTAAACCCTTAACACTATGGCGGGCCCAGTCTGTTTGGAAAGTTAAAATCTCCTACCATAACCACCCTATTATTCTTACAGATAGCTGAGATCTCCTTACAAATTTGTTTCTCAATTTCCCACTGACTATTAGGGGGTCTATAATACAATCCCAATAAGGTGGTCATCCCTTTCGTCTTTCTCGGTTCCACCCAAATAACTTCCCTGCATGTATTTCCGCGAATATCCTCCCTCAGTGTAGCTGTGATGCTGTCCCTTATCAAAAACGCCACTCTCCCTCCTCTCTTGCCTCCCCTTCTATCCTTCCTGCAGAATTTGTATCCTGGAATGTTTAACTGCCAGTCCTGTCTATCCCTGAGCCATGTTTCTGTAGTTGCTATGATATTCCAGTCCCATGTTCCGAACCATGCCCTGAGTTCATCTGCCTTCCCTGTTAGGCCTTTTGCATAGAAATAAATGGAATTCAGTTTATCAGTCCTACCTTGTTTTCTGCTTTGTTCCTACCTGTCCTGACTGTTTGACTAGCTTCTTTTCTCAAATATACCAGTCTCCGATGCGTCTGTTTCCCTCAGTGTCTCCCTGGGTCCCACCACCTCCAGAAGAGATTCCAATGATCCAAAAATGTGAATCCTTCTTCCATATACCAGCTCTTCAGCCATGCATTCATCTGCTCTATCCACCTGATCCACCCTCATTCGCTTGTAGCACCGGGAGTAATCCAGTTATTGTTACCCTGAAGGACCTCCTTTTTAAATTCTTGCCAAACTTTCTATATTCTTCCTTCAGAATCTCATCCTTTTCCCTTCATATGTCGTTAGTACCAATGTGTACAATTACCTCCTCCTGGTCCTCCTTCCCTTTGAGAACATTCTGCACCCTCTCTAAGACATCTTGATCCTGGCATCAGGGAGACAACACACCATTCTGATTTTTCGCTGCTGGCTGCAGAAACGTCTGTCTGTGCCCCTGACTAGAGAGTCCCCTATCACAAACGATCGCTTGCAACCTGATGTACCCATCGTTACATTAGAGCCAGTTTTAGAACATGGAACAGTACAGCACAGAACAGGCCCTTCAGCCCACGATGTTGTGCCAACCACTGATCCTCATGTATGCACCCTCAAATTTCTGTGACCATATGCATGTCCAGTAGTCTCTTAAATGTCCCCAATGACCTTGCTTCCACAACTGCTGCTGGCAAAGCATTCCATGCTCTCTCAACTCTCTGTGTAAAGAACCCACCTCTGACATCCCCTCTATACTTTCCTCCAACCAGCTTGAAACTATGACCCCTCGTGTTAGCCATTTCTGCCCTGGGAAATAGTCTCTGGCTATCGACTCTACCTATGCCTCTCATTATCTTGTATACCTCAATTAGGTCCCCTCTCCTCCTCCTTTTCTCCAATGATAAATGTCCGAGCTCAGTCAACCTCTCTCCGTAAGATAAGCCCTCCAGTCCAGGCTGCATCCTGGCAAACCTCCTCTGAACCCTCTCCAAAGCATCCACATCTTTCTTATAATAGGGCGACCAGAACTGGACACAGTATTCCAAGTGCGGTCTAACCAAAGTTTTATAGAGCTGCAACAAGATCTCACGACTCTTAAACTCAATCCCCCTGTTAATGAAAGCCAAAACACCATATGATTTCTTAACAACCCTGTCCACTTGGGTGGCCATTTTAAGGGATCTATGTACCTGCACCTCAAGATCCCTCTGTTCCTCCACACTGCCAAGAATCCTATCCTTAATCCTGTACTCAGCTTTCAAATTCGACCTTCCAAAATGCATCACCTCGCATTTATCCAGGTTGAACTCCATCTGCCACCTCTCAGCCCATCTCTGCATCCTGTCAATGTCCCGCTGCAGCCTACAACAGCCCTCTATACTGTCGTCAACACCTCCAACCTTTGTGTCGTCTGCAAACTTGCTGACCCATCCTTCAATCCCATCATCCAAATCATTAATAAAACTTACAAACAGTAGAGGCCCAAGGATAGAGCCCTGTGGAACACCACTCACCACTGACTTCCAGGCAGAATATTTTCCTTCTACTACCACTCGCTGTCTTCTGTTGGCCAGCCAATTCTGTATCCAGACAGCTAAGTTCCCCTGTATCCCATTCCTCCTGACCTGAATGAGCCGACCATGGGGAACCTTATCAAATGCCTTGCTGAAGTCCATATACACCACATCCACAGCTCGCCCCTCATCAACGTTTCTAGTCACATCCTTAAAGAACTCGATAAGGTTTGTGAGGCATGACCTGCCCCTCACAAAGCCGTGTTGACTGCATTTAATCAAGCCATGCTCTTCCAGATGGTCATAAATCCTATCCCTCAGAATCCATTCTAACACCTTGCAGATGACAGACGTGAGACTTACTGGTCTGTAATTGCTGGGGATTTCCCTATTTCCTTTCTTGAAGAGAGGAATTACATTTGTCTCTCTCCAGTCCTCAGGTACGACTCCAGTGGAGAGCGAAGATGCAAAGATCTTCGCAAGTGGCGAAGCAATTGCATTTCTCGTTTCCCAAAGCAGCCGAGGACAAATCTGGTCCGGGCCTGGCCACTTGTCAATCTTAATGTTTGACAAAATTTTCATCACATCAGCTTCCTCTATCTCTATCCATTCCAGCATGCACACCTGCTCTTCAAAGGTTTCAATCACTACAAAGTTCGTTTCTTTCGTAAAGACTGAAGCAAAAAACTCATTTAGGGCTTCCCCTACCTCCTCAGACTCCACACACAAATTCCCTATGCTATCCCTGATCGGCCCTACTCTTTCTTTGAACATTCTCTTATTCCTCACATAAGTGTGAAATGCCTTTGTGTTCTCCCTAATCTGTTTTGCCAAGCCTTTCTCGTGCCTCCTCCTGGCTCTCCTCAGACCATTTTTGATCTCCTTCCTTGCCTGCCTGTAATCCTGTAGAGCTGAGCTTGATCCTAGCTTCCTCCACCTTATGTAAGCTACCTTTTTCCTTTTGATGAGAAGCTCCCCTGCTCTCGTCATCCAAGATTCCTTTATCTTACCACTTCTTGCCTGTCTCAGAGGGACATATTTATTCATCACTTGCAACAACTGTTTCTTAAACAGTCTCCACATGTCTATCGTGCCTTTACCATGGAACAATTGCTCCCAATCCATGCTTCCTAACTCATGTCTAATCGCATCATCGTTTCCTCTTCCCCAATTAAATATCCTCCCATTTTGCCTAATCCTCTCCTTCTCCATAGCTATGTAGATTGTGAGGCAGTTGTGGTCACTATCACCAAAATGCTGTCCCACCACCAAGATCTGATACCTGCCCCGGCTCGTTTCTGAGCACCAAGTCTAGAATGGCCTCTCCCCTCGTCGGCCTGTCAATGTACTGAGTTAGGAAACCCTCCTGAACACACCTTACAAAAACAGCTCCATTCAAATCTTCTGCTCGAAGGAGGTTCCAATCAATATTGGGAAAGTTAAAGTCACCCATTACAACAACCCTACTACATGCACACTTTTCCCAAATCTGCCGACCTATGCTTTCTTAAATCTCCCTGCTGCTACTGGGGGGCCTGTAGTAAACCCCTAACGAGGTGACTGCTCCTTGCTGTTCCTAATTTCCACCCATACTGACTCGGTAGGCAGACCCTCCTTGACAATGGATGCTTCTGTAGCTGTGATACCCTCTCTGATTAGTCTTGTTACCTCTTTTTTCCACCCTTCCTATTCTTTTTAAAAGCTCTAAACCCTGGAACATCCAGCAACCATTCCTGCCCCTGAGAAACCCATGTATCTGTTACTAGCTGGTCTACCTCTTGCTATTGCCTCATCTGCATCAACTCTCACCTCGGGTAGACAGCTCAGGTTCCCACCCCCCTGCCATCCTAGTTTAAACCCTCTTGAACTACTCGTGCAAACCTTCCACCCAGGACATTGGTCCCCTTCCAGTTCAGATGCAACCTGTCCTTCTTGTACAGGTCACACCTTCCCCAGAAGGCATCCCAATTATCTACATATCTGAAGCCCTCCCTCCTACACCAGCTGCGCAGCCAATTGTTAAGCTGCGCCCGCTCACTGTTCCTCACCTCGCTATCTCGTGGCACTGTTCGTCCTGCTTTGCAGCTTCCATCCTAACTCCCTGAAATCACTTTTTATATCCTCAATCCTTTTCCTGGCTATATCATTCGTGCCAATATGTAACATGATTTCTGGCTGTTCACCCCCTTTTAGAACCTTATACACCCGATCGGGGACGTCCCAGACTCTGGCACCAGGGAGGCAACATACCTTCCGGGAATCCCAATCCTGACCACAAAATCTCCTGTCGATTCCCCTAACTATCAAGTCCCCTACCACGAGTACTTTTCTATTCTGCGCCCTTCCCTTCTTTGCCACAGTGTCAGGCTCAGTGCCAGAGAACTGACTGCTATGGCTTTCCTCTGGTAGGTCATTCCCCCCCCCCAGCAGTATCCAAAACGGTATACTTATTGCTGAGGGGAATGTCCACAGGGGATCTCTGCACTGTCTGTCTGTCCCCTTTCCTCCTCCTGACTGTAACCCATCTATCCTTGTCCAGAGCCTTAGGAGTGGCCAACTCCCGGTAACTCCTCTCAATTACTCCCTCAGCCTCCCGAATGATCCGTAGTTCATCCAGCTCCAGCTCCAATTCCCTAACACGGTTTTCAAGGAGCTAGAGTTGGATGCACTTCCCACCCTTCCTATTCTTTTTAAATGCTCTAAACCCTGGAACATCCAGCAACCATTCCTGCCACTGAGAAACCAATGTCTCTGTTATGGCCACAACATCATAGCATCAGGTACTGATCCATGCTCTAAGTTCATCAATTTTATTCCTGATACTCCTTGCGTTAAAGCAAACACACTTTAACTGATCCCTTGTGCCATGTCTCCCACCTGCCACATTCTGCAGGAGGAGCAAGCAACTGCCCTAGCATCCATACCCGACTTATCTGAACACCCACTCAGTACTAAAGTAGAAAGCTTAGTTCAAGTTGCTATAAAATTAATAACAAACTTATATTCAATAGAGGAAGTTTAGAATGAACCTTACCTTATTAACTAGGTTAGAGGAGGAGGGCTGGTGGGAGACACTACACTTGTAGAGTCTCGGGTTTAGCCGTCTTGCTGATATATATGGTACCAGAAACTTGCCTGTTCATGCTACATTCCCCTGAAAGTCCATCATCCCCTACATTTTCCAAAACAGCATACTTGTTTGAAATGGGAATAGCCACAGAAGACTCCTGCCTTTCTTGGAGTTAACCCATCTACCTGACAATAAGCAGTGCAAAACAGCATTCTGTCTCAAAGATGGCATTGTAGAAAGTGCCCTTTGCTCCTGCTCCTACTCCTGCTAGGCCCCATCCTCCACCTCAATTTCTCAGCCCCTCATCAGCGAAAGGTGCCGTGATGATGACATGACTGTGTATGGAGTGCACTGACACCATTGCATGGTTGCATATGTCCTGCAGCCTGGCCAATTGCGCATGAATGGTGACAATTTTTATGTAATGGATAAGCACTCTGTCTGTTTTCAAATTAAAGCATGTAAATCTTGATGCTACCTGGAGCTCTTTCATTAAGTCAGCTAATGTTGGTACTGGGTAGTGATTCCTTGGGAATATTGAAATCTTATGACCTCACACAGTATAACTATAGGATGCTCAGTTGTGGTTTTGGCTTGTGTGAAGGAAAATGACCAGCAAAGCAAATAATTTTTCCTCATACTGGTATTGTTTTGATAAGAGGCTGCTGTGAATCAGGTCATTCTCAAGACTTCTTTACCTGTCTGTTCCTGATCCCAGTCATGCAGTGAGACAAGCCAATGGTTCCACAGCAGTATGCCAGAAGCCTTGGCACAGACAGTTTGACTGTCCTCTATCCTCCATCAACAGTTGAATTTTCTGAAATTACCTTTAAACAAACCTGCTGGTTGTTTGTGTTTTATACATCAATATCTGTATGTTGAATTAGGGAGCAAAAGACTTTCAGAGGTTCACAAAGATTTTATTGTATGTTGTAGTATAGTACACCTTCTAAGCCCTCTCACTGTCTATAAGCAATATTCCACTGGAGAAGAGCTCAGCTCTAGATATTTTCGAATAAACTGTTGAGAGATATTATTACACACATCTGGAGCAGGTGGGGGTCTTGAACAATAGGCAGGGACACTAGCAGTGCCCCACCAGAAGCTCCCAAGAATTCAACTGTAGAATTTCTTAATCAAACTATGACACATGTCTGGAAAAGGCAGGTCTTGAACCCAGGCCTCCTGGCTCTGAGGTAGGAAGAATTCAACCTTGAAGTGCAATTCTTTTTCCAGTCGACCAGTTAAGGGATATTATTATACACCTCTGGATCATGTGGGAATTGAACACAGGCTTCCTGACCCAGAAGTAGGGACAGTGCCACACTGCCTCAAGAGCCCCTGAACCCTCGATTGCAAAAGTGCAAAAAGCAGCAATGAGCATAATCTGCTGTCAATTAACTCTTGAGCTGATCTATCTGACCCTTAAAGGGATTTACGTTTCCAACTCTTTGACAGTATGATATGTGTGCTGTGATGAGTGTTGCCAAATATACTTGTTTACAGTCTTTTTTACAACATATTATTTGATTGATTAATGTTCATTATTCAAACAAAAGTGCTAAGATCCATCCTCCTTTTATCAGTTTATTTTACTGTTTAAAGGAGAAAATACAATCTCACAATTTTGTAAGCTTCCTGAAAGTGTTCATTTTACTGGGATATCTGTAAGAACAGGATGGATAAACCCCAAAAGGAGCTTCTATACTAGAAGGTTGATTATGCCCTATGGTCTGTCCTGTTTTGCAATTCTTTTAAAACGATAGATGGAAACTGGGATTGGGAGGAAAAGTTTTATTATTTGCAATCGGTTGCTGTGGTTTAACATTTTCAGTTATTAATCATTGAAACTAAGGACATAAATCAGTCCTTGAGTGTTCTAACTGATGAATCCCATCTGAAAGGTTGAGAGTGACATGGGTCTTCTTTGTGCATACTGACCTGATTTCTGCTCCAGGATTCCCTTTAATAGTATGGCTGAGATTGGGAATGGGGAATGGCGAAGTTGCATGTATAAACATATGCCCCACTCAGTGTATTTGTGCCATGGTGCCACCAGTTAACATTTTATTAACCTTTCTGGAATTAGTTTCTGTCTTGACTTGTACTGAGATCAGGAATATTGCCCACCTAGCCCAAAACACAGCCTCAAATCTAACGGTCACTTTGAATCATTAAGCTAACACTGCTTTTTTGTGCTTTTGTTCTTTACAGTTGCAGCACATTGTGAGTGATGAAATTTGTATACAGGTTACTGATCTGTACCTAGCAGAAAGTAGTAACTGTGCCACAGGAGGTCCCTTGGCAACCATTTCCTCCCGAGTTGTTATCGAAAGCAACTACCAGCGCAAGGCTGAACAGCTCATGTCAGATGAGAACTGTTTTAAGGTAAGTGTCTGTTCAAATACAGATTCACCATTGGCATAAATCCTGTTTAAATTACGTTTGATGAAATTATGGCCAGAATGTCTTCTGCAGAAATAAACACAGTGGAATCAGTATGGTGTAATATGGCTTCACTTTTACTCAGTTACTGTGGAAGATGTAGGTTTATCATATGATGGAATCCCGTCAAACTCTCTCATTGCTGAGAAAAATTTTGTCGAAGCCTTTCCTCTTGCATTCATCAGTACATTTACAAGAATTCCTGCATGGAGAGGAACACTGTTTTACATTGTGTACGAGAGTGCCAGTTCATTGGCAAGTGGGCTTGAAAGGTGAAGACTGCAAGATGAAAAAATTTGACAAAGATATGTCTTTTCTTTCAGCAACATTTGAGTTCTGTGCTACCAAACAACTAATTATAATGTTTATCTTGACTTGGTTCTTTTGAATGTAGTTCAGTGCTACAGTTGTGACATTAAAATTGCACCTGATATTATTTGTTTAAATTGTGTTCCAAATTTGGTATTTCGTTTGGAGCCCTATGTTAATGGTGGCTTCAAATCCAGAAAAAAAACAGTTAATTAAATCTAAGAATTTGTGTCAAAGTCGTGAGAGGGTGACCACAGAAAAAGAAAGATAATATGATATAATGGAGTCTGTTAAGAGTCTGTATTGTGCATTTGCATTGATACATATAAATTTTAAACCGTTCACACATTTGGGATTTGGAATGCATATCTGATGATATCTCCTGCTCCCCATTGTAAATGTGCATGATGGATCAATTATTATTGCAAATTCACCTGTAAACTGGTAGGCATAGCTGCAGGCCTCTTCAGTTGTCAGTTCCCTTCTCTCAAAATTGTAGAACTTTGCAGCACACAAAAAACCCATGTGGCTTGTTGTCTCCCCATTGGTTAACTATCTGGGCATTGAGACAATGGTTAGTTGGTTTTGACTTGTGAAATGCAAGTCAGTATAAAGATCTGAACTATTAATGAAGCCGGTCAGACTCTAACACTCAATGTATACTTATACACTAACTGCAGTGAATCATTGTGACAGTGGAAGCATGCCCTCAATTGGTTTTCCATTTTGTTCCTATTTTGCATGCCTTAACTTACTTGTTTATTGCTGATAATCTTAAATCGATGTCCTCTACTTATAAAATTATCCACATCCTGCCACCTGACGTACTCTTGCCCTAGTTAAATTATGGAAACTTAAGTTTGAACATTCCAGCCAGATTTCCTCCTAAATTCCTTTGGTCTGTTTTCTCTAGTCTCTTTGTACCTGCAATCTTGTATTCATGGTATTACTTTATTGAACTTGTATTGAACTTTACATGGCATCATTTGTAAAGAAGAACACCCAAGGCTAGACACAATATTCTATTTGCCCACTCAATGATTTGTATCAATGTTTTAACTTTTTTTTAATTGTGTGCCTAGTTATACAACCTGGGGTCGCATATGTTAATCTTTTTTAACATCATTATCTTCATGTACATAATTTCAAAGATTTTTGAAGTTGAAGCTGTGACCAATCAATTCCTACTCCTTTCTAATATGTACCATTTTAGTGTATCTGTTACGTTTTAGGATTTCTTAATATTGAGAAAGTTGGTTATGTTTAGGGTTGCAGTTTAAAGTAATTTGTCTTATTACACAGGTTTTTATTGAAAGGAGATTGAGGACAAAAATTGGTACTTTAGATGCTGCAGATTTTGAAGTTGTTTCCCCAAAGACAATACTTTAGCTTATTCAGGAATTGGTAAACACACGCTTCCATTGTACTGAAAGGGAATTGATCTTGGGTATTCTCTTGCTTTGGACTCTGGCAGATAAAGAGAAACATCATATTTTTAAAGGAAGCTGTAAAGACAAAGCTTTCACTCCAATCCGAAGATTAGAGTACAGATGGGTAGTTTGGCATTTTAAGTCACGCAAAGCTGGTCTGAAATCGACAGAAGAGTGTCAGTGAATAAATTATTTTTCCACCCTCAAGCTTGTTTTTAATCTTTTTAATTTGTACCTTCCTTTAGTTTCAACACGCATTTTGTAAAAAAGAAAGTACTGAAAAATAATGCAAGATGATTTGGTGGGAATATGTGATGTGGGGCAACAGGCATAGGGATAGCTTGAAATGTTTTTTCTATATATTTTAAAGCAACGTGTTCAGAAATGTAATGACAATACTCTAGAGTAAGTGGAACTTGAACCAACCCTTCTGGCACTACCACTGCCCAGCAAGAGGCCTGCAGTGTCTTTATATACTTAATGAAGTAATGGCTTAATAAAATTTTGTTAAGCCACAATATGAGCCAATAGTTGATTATAATACTTAATGTATAAACAAATATTAGTTATATTTTATAGCCATTCACATTTATTATTTATCTTCTTCCTCTCCAGCTTACGTTCATTCACAGCCGAGAGCAAGTATCATTAACCATTGACCTATTGGATACTGAAGAGGAAAACTCAGACGACCCTGTGGAAGCAGAGGTGCGCTTGACAAACTGAAGTTGAGATTGATGAATGATATGAGGTTACTCCCAGTCAAGAGTTTAAAATTCCTGGGATCCTGTCTACACAATAGTGTAGTTTTACTTCGCCAGAAACACCTAGACTTGGAGAAACAAGAAGATTCATTTATAAATTCCATGTATGATTAAAACTTTTCTTTCTCCAAATTGTACATATAAGTACAAAGGGAATACACAGATTTTCCTCCACATAATACCGTGGTTCCCTTTTTTTGCACTCTTATCTTCATTACAGCCTGTGCTTGTTTTAGTTTACTGAACTTCAAGTATTTCATCTCAGCAATATACCCATCCCATGTCGCAGAAAGATGTGATTGATACAGTGTTCCTGTGCACTGATTTGCACATTGTCAGAAAGATGAGACTTTCTTAAATAGAATTGGCTGCCAAGCAGAATGGGGTATGAGCATCTTTCGATGATACTTAACTGTTATTTGTTAATATAGTTAGTGTCCTCCTCATTTATCCAGAAGTAGGCAAAACTTTTATTGTTTATCCCTAATTTCCCTGAAGAAGGTTGTGATGAACTGCCTTTTAAATTGTTGCAATCCATGGTGGGTAGATATAGTCACAGCACCCCTCGGGAGGAGTTCGAAGGTTTTGGCCTAGTGACAGTTAAGGAGCAGTGATATTGTTCAAAGTCAGGATGGTGCATATGGAGAGGAACCTGCAGGTGGTGATCCTCTCATGCATTGAGTGTCCTCATTATAGGGTTGTCGAGGTTGGGAGTTTGGAAGCTTCTGTCAAAGGAGCTATGATGTGTCCCTATGGTTCATCTTGTAGGTGGTACACATTGCTCCAACGGTGCATTGGTGATGGAGGGAGTGAATGTTGAAGGTGGTTGACAGTTTGCCAATCAAAAGGGTTGCTTTGACCTGAATGATGTCAACTTCAGGTGTTGCTGGAACTGCACTCATCCAGGCAAGTGGAGAATATTCCATCAACTGTAATTGGTGGGAAGGAGACAGGAGGTGCTTTACTTACTGCAGAATTCCCAGCCTCTTAATTACTCTTGTCGTTAGAGTATTTCTATGGTTAGTCAAGTTTCTGGTCAATGGTAATGCCCAGGGTATTAGAAATTGGGGATTCAGTGATGATAATGCAATTGCACTTCAAGGAGGAGATGGTTAGATGTTGTCTGGTTCTTGAGTGGTGCAAAAGTTACGTGCCACTTATCAGCCCAAGCCTGGAAGAGTGCATACATGTCATAGAATTTCACTAAATGCCAGGAATTGTGGAATGCTGAAAATTTAATTCCATGGGTTTTTGAGCCTTACCTTTATTCTCACTTCAACGTGTAGGATCCATGAACATGGAGTAATACGTAGGGTGCAAGGACAGATCAGTTTTGTGTCCCCATCATTAACTTCTATCAAACATTGTGAGAGTTAGAAAGGATTACGCAACTAAGTATTTGAACTTATGTAGCACTTTCTTGCAACTCCCAGAAACATCTCAAAGTGCTTTACATACATTAAATTAGAAGGACAGTGACTTGAAGTGCAGCAACTGTTCTGCACATAGCACAATGCCTCAAACAGCAGTGACTTAATGACTGGCCAATCAGTTTGTCATGAAGTTGGATGATGAAAGAAGTTGGTCACTAAAAGAATACTCTCTACATACCTTCAAGTGTACTATGCAATTTTTTTTTTAAACATTCTTATGAACCGTTGGAACTGGATGTTTACTGTCTCACCTGAGTTGGTACTGCCTCAGTGTTCTACTTAGTTTTAGATATGACCAAGTTCCAGGTTAATGTTTGAACTAAGCTGATGGGAGTTGAGATGCAGCTAGATGAATCAACTTGAGAGCAAATTTATCTCATTTGGAAGTACATTTATGCTGAAGTTTTACACACCTCATCTTTTTCATTGAGAGGAGTTATGGTTTACAAATAGTGCTCATCAGTTAGATGGACAAAACCAACGTGCCGTCATTGCTTTAGAAAGCTGTCTTTTCTCCTTTGAAAGTATAACATGAGAAAAACCTTACATGTGGTAAGTTAGAAAATTTATCTTGTGTTGCTCCTTTATTAATTTACCCTTTGAATTACATGATACGAACAGGACTTCATTTGCTGCCACTACTGGTTTCCCAGGGTGGATAATAGTGAGCTTTCTTCAACCACTACCAGCTTGGTGATGAAGCTGCTAAAGAGAAAATTCTAGAATATTAATGCAGCAATGACAAAAGAACACCAGTAATATCCAGGTTAGGATGTTGTGTCACTTTGAGGAGAACCTTGAGATAGTGATCTCAGATTTTATGCTTGATCCTTCATTGTAGTTGAGAGCTATGCTATCAAATACCCTGGATGATATAGTGAACTGTATCCTGCAGGTTAAACATACTGCAGGAACAGCACATTCACTGGATGTAGAGAATATCAAATTTCATAGCAGAAGAATTAAGCAGACTGCATTGGTTGGGATAATATCAAGCTTCTTGACTGCTATGGCTGTGTCCATTTGAAGCAGATAATGAATATTCTATTATTTACTTAGCAAACTACATTTAGAGAGTTTTTTTTTAGGGGACAGGCAGTAAACTCACTTTGTAGCTATGATGCTGATCTGGCTGGTCCAGTTAAGCTTATCACCCGTGTTAACCTTCATGATTTTGCTGGTGAGGGTATTGTCATGGTGGTGCTATTGAAGATCATTGAAGATGGTCATTATCTAGCAGTTGGAAGGCCATCCATTTGTTATCTGTAACCTGGTTGTTATGCAGATCCTGATTGAAAAGGTCTGCTTCGTTATGAGAGGTGCTGTAAGAGCTGAATGCTGAATTTGCAGATAACCCCATTTCTAGCTTTTATGGAAGTGTGTCCATTCATAAAACAGCTGAATATGGTTGGACCAAGGATGCTTCATTAAGAAACACTGGTATCCTTGGCTTCCAACAACTTCAGTATCATCTTTTGTGTCAGGTATAACTTTAGCCACTGAAGGCTTTTTTTTCTTTAACCATACTTATACCAAAATAACCCAAGTTTCATCAGTGATCATTTGTGCTGTAGTTTGTTGAATGGTGCTTGAATATTGAGCATGGCAATACTTCACCTCTGTTCTACCATTGGTTCTTAATCCTACAGTCAGTTCTTCTGTAACACAATGTATTCCTATGCAATCCGTGTTTTCAAAAAATTGCACTTTAGAAACAGCACTTAGTGTTTGAGCTGTAATTGCATTTTAAAAGTTCATGGTGTAGAAATAGTGCCCCATATTCATCAACCACATTACAGCAAATTCATGTTGACAAAACCTGGTTATAACAAAATGACCTGTGTGTCTTAGTTGTTGGTATAATGAGATCTGCAGCCATTTGATTATCACTTCAAAGTTTGTGCGAAGATTTGTAGCTCGGGTGCTCGTTGTTGTGGTTCTGTTCGCCGAGCTGGAAGTTTTTGTTGCAAACGTTTCGTCCCCTGGCTAGGCGACATCATCAGTGCTTGGGAGCCTCCTGCGAAGCGCTTCTTTGATGTTTCCTCCGGTGTTTATAGTGGTCTGTCCCTGCCGCTTCCGGTTGTCAGTTTCAGCTGTCCGCTGTAGTGGTTGGTATATTGGTATATTTGATTATCACGGAATGAAATGTGAATGTTTGTGGAAAGGGTATTGGTGAGTTGGTGTTAACTGATGACATTATTCCATCCATTAGTTTTGATGAGAAAAAGGCTAAAACGGTAGTAATAGATTAGGTTAGATTTATCCTGTTTTTTTCTGAATGGGATGCACCTGTTAAATCTCACACATGAGTTGGTAGGGGTTTGACTTATAGGTTCTCATAAAAGCAATGGTATCATTCCTACCCTGCGGACAATAAAGCCTGGTTTCAAGCCTAACCTGCTCTGGAGATGTGTAAAGAAGTCTCTGAACATGTTTATTAGAAAATATATAAAAGTTTGTCTTCTCTGTATTGGAACAGCTAGGCTATGTGAGCATTTCGCTCTGGTACATGCATACTCAGTTGAACAGCTGGTTTACTATTGAGGCTCATTGTCTTAACTGTGTCCAGTACACTCAGATTTATCTCCGTATTCAAACAATGATCTGAATTGGCATTTATGATATTGGGGACCTCACATTGGCCCATTAGGAATTGCTTACTGTGCATAAAGACACTCTCAAGTCCTTAAGCTTTTTTACATTCATTTCCTTGACTCCAATGATAGGATGTTTACTGAATCTTCTCCTGTTGTTTGTTACCTGGTAGTCCACAACCTTGCTTGACTGGATGTGTTAAAGCTTATAGCACTGTGCTATAGTGCTTTGCTCTGTTGTTTCTGCATTTACTTGCCCCTGATTTTATCTTGTGCTTTTGGTGTTCGACATGCAGATAGTAGTTTCACCAAATACGTCATTCACGTATGTGCTTGGTGCTGCTCTTGGCACGCCTTTACACTCTCCATACTGTCACTGAGCTTGATGACTGTCCAGGTAAGGGATGTGCTGACCTATGAAGCCATGCTTTATGGTGATATGCAATTATGTTATGATTATATTGCAGTCATGGTTCATAGAGCCTTATAGATTCTGATGCTTTGGGTTGTTAGATGACATCGTAGCATGGCAATAATGCCATTCTAACCAATGGAACTTGTGCTTGTTATAAAAGTGAGACTTTTGTTTTCACAAGGTCATTCCAGTGCATTTACTTTTTCATGTTGGTTTCCTTCAATGAGATGCATGTCCTTGGTCTAGCAATTGTGTGCTTGTGGACTTGGTCATTTCAGTGAATTTATTTCTCAGAGCTTCCTCCAAATGTTATTCCAATCTGATTTATTCATTGAGAGGAACATTGAGTGGTGACCAGAATATGTCTTGACCTTATTTGAAACTTTCTGGAGTCAGGAGTTAATGTTGAGAACTGCTGGCTTTATTTGACTGTATCACTATTCCCTCACCTCTAATAGGTCTATCTTGCTGAGGGGACAAACCCACAATGAAAATGGGAGTTTATGACATTAGCTCCTTAATGTTTCATTTGGGCTCATTCTCCATGTGATGAGGAGGGCTTTATTCGGCTGACTGCACTGTGGTTGTCCTAAAATAAAGCTTGAATGTTTGACAGACATTTTGTTTTGTTTTTGAACTTGTTGCAGTTGTCCACAATTGAATGGGACCGGAGTCATGTGGAGACCAGACTTGATGGGAGTGGTTGGCTCTCTGTTGTGTTTTATTGCAACCCAGATGCTGGTGTTGAACCACAAATGACCAGATTTATTCAGCTTGGTTTCACAACTTGATGTGCTGAGATTTGAACTCATGATCTCGGTTTGTTCCGAGTGCCAGTCACTATCCTGGTAGAACAGGAGACATAAAAAAAATGTCAGAGCTCAGTCTGCTTGTGATTTATCCTCCTTTTGGATTAGTAAATTCCAGGTTCCTCCTGGCTACTGCACACTGAGTTTTAAAACCCTTGATTGTCAATTACAATATTGTAATTATGAAAATAGTCTAGTGTGGATGCTAATATCCAATCTCTGGCAACTGCACAAGATGGATTTTGATAGCACTGTGGGAGCATGATGCCCATCCATTCGCTTGACAGCAGCAGCCTGAAATCAAACAGATTGAGAGATGCCGCATTTCTTTGTAGTTAGAATACCTTCCACAGTTTTGATTCAAGCTCAACTTCACCATATAAATTAACTTCTGACTGGTCTGTTACAGGGTCTGTCTCATTTATTTTTTTGTTGGACTTAGAGTTTCTACTGGTAGAGAGGAGAAATGTTGACTGGTTGAGCCATATGGCTATTATCTGTCTTGTACATTTTTGAGTCAGTTTGTAATCAGTTCTTTGTTGTTACTGTTGATTTATCATTTTAATGAAGCTTGGATGTGTCAAAATTAACTTATCCCTGACTTATCCATGCCATATTGCAGGTGTCAGCCTTTTAGGTGTTGGAGGTGTCGTCTTTCGGATGAGACATTAAACCGAGGCCCCGTCTGCCCTCACAGGTGGACGTAAAAGATCCCAAGGCACTATTTCGAAGAAGAGCAGGGGAATTATCCCCGGTGTCCTGGCCAAAATTTATCCCTCAACCAGTACTTTTTTTTTAAAAAGACAGAGATTATCTGGTCATTTTCACATTGCTGTTTGTGGGAGCTTGCTGTGCACAAATTGGCTGCCACGTTTCCTACATTTACAACAGTGACTGCACTTCAAAAGGACTTCATTGGCTGTAAAGCGCTTTGGGACGTCCTGAGCTTATGAAAGGCGCTACACCAAGGCAAGTCTTTCAAGTCTTTCTTCTCTTTTGTTGATCTCCTAGATCTCACTGTTGAGCTTCTGCTTTGATATGTGGATGTGGATCAGCAGAGATAGGAGAAATTTCATGACACTAAGTGCAACTTTATTTGAAGAAACAGTGTCCCTGGGTGATTTTCTTTTTCCCGACCACACCCCCAACCCACTCGCATTGGAAGAAACTTATAATTGTATGCCGAGGTTGAACTTCAATATAAGAAAATAAATATCACGTGGAGCAAGTAATCTGACTTCTCTTCCTACGGGACTAATTGTATTTAATAAACACTTCTCTGTTTGATTGCAGCGCTGGTCAGACTTTTTGGATCGTTACATGAATTCCGATTCTACCTCTCCCGAACTACGGGAACATTTAGCACAGAAACCTGTGTTCCTGCCTAGGTAAGGCTTTTCCACTAATTAAGCTATGATCATTGAATCGCTGTAAATGATACTTAGTTGTTTGGGAGGACACAACTTAATTATTGCTGAAAGAAACATGCTTTTTGTCTTGCATTTGTGTGCTGATGAGTGGAATATTTCGAAGAGAGGTCCATAGGACTACACGGCACAGAAGGACTAGTTTGGACCATCCTGCATGTTCTGGCTTTTTGGAAAATTAGTACCAATTAGTTCCACATCCTGCTTTATGTCCATAACCCTGCAAGTTTTTCATTCTCTAGCACCTGTCCAACTCCATTTAAAAATTATTTATGAAATCGGCTTCCACCTTTTGAGGTAGAGTGATCCATATCTCATTAGCTCCCTTGAGTAATGACATTTTCTAAATCCTTTGCTAATTAATTTAAATCCATGACCCTCAGTTTGATTTGTCTTCGCTATTGTCCTCATCAAAGCCTCTCACCTTGAATACCTGGTAGGTCATCTCCAAATTTTTTCCAACCTGCCCTCAGAACTAAAGTTCTTCAAACAGCTAATATTCTGATAAAACTCCTCTGTACCGTTTCTAATGCTTTTTAAGTCCTTTTGTGAAGAAACAGATAATACACCAGATTCAAGTAGTCTTCCTACAGTATTGTCATGGGTGAAGTGAGCTGCTGAACAAGTATGAGGTAATTAGAGTTGAAGTTGTGAAGGGTAGATCATGTCTGGATAATACAGTTGAGTTTTTTGAGGACGTCATTCACAACAAGAACAGAAGATTGTTTATTTATCTTGTCTTTGTGCATTGTAGGAAAGCAAATTAGTAAGATTCCATTGCAAGAAATTAACAAGGCTGTAGGTGTGGGTGGGTGTGTGTGTGGAATCAGAGGCAATCTTTGGCATGTATTGATAATTGGTTGTTTAAGTGGGTGAGGGATAAAGAGAATCTACTTGATTGCTATAATGTGAGATGTCATGCTCCTCAGGGATGTGTTTTTGACCCTCAGTTTTTCACCATATAAATGACTTAGATGAATTATTACAGAATTGCACATTCGGGTTTGTAAATGATGCTAAGTCAGAAGGCAGAATACGTCGCTGGGTGGGAACAGGAAGCTACAATCATATGGAGTTCAATGTGGAGAAGTATGAGATGAACTAAGAATGGCTAATCAGAATATTTTATTAATAGCACAAGACCAGAAACTGGAAGAGCAAAGGAGTTGAGAGGTAGTGTATAAATCAGGAGCAATCAACATGCCCACTGCAATGTTATCCAAAAGGCTTATTGCATAGGGAAAAGGGTAAAATCGCCAGATTGCACAGAGCTTCAGTCAGACCCCATTTGAAGTATTACATTCAGTTCTGATCACTACCACAGGCTGGATATGTTTGTCTTGAAAGGAATACAATTGAGATGTACTAAAATGAAAGAACAGTTCAACGGTTTAATTATTAGCGTAAATATTTGAAATGTGCAATATATCTCTTGAGTTCAGAAGGTGAGATACTTAAAATTAAAAAAAGATTAGTAGAGTAGAGACAGAGAAGCTGAGGGAATCCAAAAAGAAATACATTCACTGAATTGGAATTTGATCATTTATCATGAAGGAAACTTTTCACACAATAATGGAAATGTGCAATCATGTCCTCTAACAGACGGTGGATATGTGAGATTTTCAAGACTAAGACAGAAGTAAGAATGTCAAGGGATATGGAACAAAAGATGAATAAATGTCATTGTGTTCTACATCAGTAGTGATCTAATTTGATAGAAAAACAAGCTCCATGGGCTAAGTGGCATTTTCCTGTTCCTAATGTTTGAATGAGCAAATAACATTGAAAAGAGAAAAAGAAGTTTAAAAATTCAGAGGTGAGATGGAAGATTGAATATATTAAATGCAACTGCATTCACCAGTTTCAATGTGCACCCTTTTTGAGAGTTCACTGCACAAAGTATCATGGACATACTATGCGTCATTATAATAACTGGTCATTGTGATAGGAATAATCTTTGAGAGGTGAGATGGAGAGAATTTGTTTTTGTTCACATTCACTTAACCAAGATATGTTGATTGATCACAAGGTAACATGTTGGGCATTACTATTCCTTGTAAGGGTTTTACACACTCCATTGCACCCTGTGAGCTACTTTAAGGCGGTAAATTCAATTTGTAGACCTTCCTGAGAAATTATTGTCCTAAAATATATTTGTCAGTACATTGCTTGGAAGCACGTGTTTTAGTACATTCAACTGTAACATTTAAACCCTTTTATTTATCACCTGCAAATATTCTTTCAGTTACTTATTTCTCACAGTAATAAGGTTTAAAGTAAGTTGGTTTCTGAACAGTATGCTTCAGTAGGAGGTGGAGTATATTTTGCTTTGTCAGTTACCAGCCATCAACACCATCACTGAGAAAGAAGCTAAGACCTTGTTTTTAGAGATATATTCAACTGCATCCTCCATAAAAAGGGGAAAAAAGCTTATATTTATATAGTGCTTTTCATAATCTAGGGACACCTTAAAGCACTGCAGGCAACTAAGTACTCTTATTTAAGTGTAGTGTTATGAAGATATGGGTGTACTGTACCTTTAAGAGAGTTAAAAGCTGGTAGATCTACCTGACAGCACCAAGTGTTCTCAGTAAGATAACAATGTAACACACTTGGTCAAAAAGTTAAATTAGCTGGTTGCCTAGAAATGACAAAACAGATTCAAATTAGGCCAATCAGTTTAAATTATACCATGAAAAAATACCAAGTTCCAATCATGTTTGAATTGAGTATATTGACATTCTTAAAAGCCCATGACACAATCTGATGCTTTGAGAGTGTAAGACTGGGAAAACTGAACAGTTGAGAGGAGAACTGCTAAGCCCCAGCATGTAAAAAGACAGCCTGAAAAGTAGCTCTCTGAAAGATACCTTTATTGATCAGTAATCTGTGAAGCAGAATGTCCAAAAAGAAGAAGACAGTAATACAGAGAAAACTGAAAGCTGCCTGGTTTTGTGATAAGCAGTTTTATTTTGTAAATCCTACTTGGGAGTTTTATTGGACTAGTATTGTAGAAGGGCAAGGTATAAGATAGGTTAGAGGAAGGAGTTGTAAATAGTTGTTAGTTAATTATTCTTTGTTATGCTTTAAGAAATTAAATTGTTAATTTTTACTTGAACTAGTTCTTGGCCTATTAAATTTTTGCAGATTACTGCACGGGATAAATCTTTTCTGTGTGGCTGGTTTTAAATTAAGCAGGAGAGTTTACATCATGTCGTAACAGTAGTCACTATTGTACTTAGGAAACACGATGACCAAATGTGTGTAGCAAATTCTGATAAACTATGATACTGCTCAGATAATCTGCTTTGTTACTTTGTTTGAGGGATATATGTATTGACTAAGACTCCTGAAATAACACCCCTGCCTTTCTTTAAAACAGTTAGATAAAGTGTGGCACTGGAAAAAAACACAGCAGGTCAGACAGCATCTGAGGAGCAGGAGAGTTGCTTTGGGCAGGATCTTTCATTAGAAGTGGGGAGGGGGAAGGGGTTCAGAAATAAATGGGGGTGGTGTGGCTGGGGGAAGGTAGGTGCGATGGCGATAAGTGGATGCAGATAGAAGGTTTTTGTGATAGCTCAGTGGGAAGCATGCAATGAATAGATGGGAAGGAAAATGGACAGGGAGGTCAGGTCAAGAGGGTGGTGCCAAGACGGAGGGTTGGATCTGGGATGGGGTGGGGAGATTTGGAAACTGGTGAATTCGATGTTGAGGCCAAGTGGTTGTAGGCTCCCGAGGTGGAAAATGAGGTTTCTTCCTCCAACTTGCAGGTGGCCTTGTTTAGATGGTGCAGGAGACCCAGAATGAACATGTCATTGGGAGTTGAAATGGATAGCCACTGGAAGGTGGGGTTGTTTGGTGCCTACAGAGCAGCGGTGTTCCCTGAACCATTGTATGAATTTGCGCTCAGTCTCTCTGTAGTGGAGACCACATCTGGAGCAATGGATGCAGTAAATGAGGTTCGAGGGTATGCAAGTGGATCTGCTGGATTTGGAATGATCCCTTGGGGCCTTGGATGGAGGTGAGAGGGGACAAGTCTTGCACCTCTTGTGGCAGTAGGGGAAGCTGCCTGGGGTGGACGGGGGTTGGTAGGGTGTGTGGACTAACGAGGGACTTGCAGAGGGATTGGTCCCTATGGAACACATATTGTTAGGGAGGGAAATATATTTTTGGTGGTGGGGTCTGACTATAGGTGATGAAAATGTTGAGATTTAGATATAGTAGCTGGACAGAGTACAAGAGAGCTTTATTCAGTACCTGAGGTTTGCAGTATAATACAATGACTATAATAGGGGTGGCACGGTGGCTCAGTGGTTAGCACTGCTGCCTCACAGCGCTAGGGACCCAGGTTCGATTCCGGCCTCAGGCGACTGTCTGTGTGGAGTTTGCACATTCTTCTTGCGTGGGTTTCCTCCTGGTGCTCCAGTTTCCTCCCAAAATCCAAAGATGTGCAGGTTAGGTGAATTGGCCATACTAAATTGCCCATAGAGTTAGGTGCATTAGTCAGGAGTAAATGTAAGGGAATGAATCTGGGTGGGTTACTTTTCAGAGGGTCATTGTGGACTTGTTGGGCCCAAGGGCCTGTTTCCATGCTGTAGGGAATCTAATCCAATTGATGGTATGATATACCATTGACATAGAACAAGAGGCAATTTAGAGCGATGATGGAAAAGCACAGCAGGTCAGGCAGCATCCGAGGAGCAGGAAAATCAACATTTCGGGCAAAAGCCCTTCATCAGGAAGGTGTGCTTTTCCAGCACCACTCTAACCTTGACTCTAATCTCCAGCATCTGCAGTACCCACTTCTGCATAGAGTCATAGAGATGTACAGCATTGAAACAGACCCTTGGGCTCAACCTGTCCATGCCGACCAGATATCCCAACCCAATCTAGCACCCGGCCCATATCCCTCCAAACCCTTCCTATTCATATACCCACCCAAATGCCTCTTAAATCCACCACATCCTCTGGCAGCTCATTCCATACACATACCACCCTCTGCGTGAAAAAGTTGCCCCTTAGGTCTCTTTTATATCTTTCCCCTCTCACCCGAAACCTATGCCCTCTAGTTCTGGACTCCCCGAACCCAGAGAAAAGATTTTGTCTATTTATCCTATCCATGCTCCTCATACTTTTGTAAACCTCTATAAGGTCACCCCTCAGCCTCCGACGCTCCTGGTAAAACAGCCCCAGCCTGTTCAGCCTCTCCCTGCAGCTCAAATCCTCCAACCCTGGAAACATCCTTGTAAATCTTTTCTGAATCCTTTCAAGTTTCACAACATCTTTCCGATAGGAAGGAGACCACAATTGCACGCACTATTCCAACAGGGCCTAACCAATGTCCTGTACAGCCGCAACGTGACCTCCCAACTCCTGTATTCAATACTCTGACCAATAAAGAAAAGCATACCAAACGCCTTCTTCACCATCCTATCTACTTGCGACTCCACTTTCAAGGAGCTATGAACCTGCACTCCAAGGTCTCTTTGTTCAGCAACACTCCCAAGGACCTTACCATTAAGTGTATAAGTCCTGCTAAGATTTGTTTTCCCAAAATGCAACACCTCGCATTTATCTGAATTAAACTTCATCTGCCACTTCTCAGCCCATTGGCCCATCTGGTCCAGATCCTGTTGTAATCTGAGGTAACCCTCTTCGCTGTCCACTACACCTCCAATTTTGGTGTCATCTGCAAACTTACTAACTGTACCTCTTATGCTTGCATTCAAATGATTTATGTAAATGACAAAAAGTAGAGGACCCTGCACCGATCCTTGTGGCACTCCACTGGTCACCGGCCTCCAGTCTAAAAAACAACCCTCCACCACCACCCTCTGTCTTCTACCTTTGAGCCAGTTCTGTATCCAAATGGCTAGTTCTCCCTGTATTCCATGAGATCTAACCTTGCTAATCAGTCTCCCATGGGGAACCTCATCGAACGCCTTACTGAAGTCCATATAGATCACATCTACTGCTCTGCCCTCATCAATCTTCTTTGTTACTTCTTCAAAAAACTCAATCAAGTTTGTGAGACATGATTTCACAAGCACAAAGCCATGCTGACTATCCCTAATCAGTCCTTGCCTTTCCAAATACATGTACATCCTGTCCCTCAGGATTCCCTCCAACAACTTGCCCACCTCTGAGTTCAGGCTCATCAGTCTATAGTTCCCTGGCTTGTCTTTACTGCCCTTCTTAAACAGTGACACCACATTAACCAACCTCCAGGCTTCCAGCACCTCACCTGTGACTATCGATGATACAAAACTCAGCAAGAGGCCCAACATTCACTTCTCTAGCTTCCCACAGGAACAAGAGGCAACAAGGACTGGTTATGTTTTTAACCTTATCGCTTTGTTTAACTGGTTGGGCAGTCTCTTTACCGGCACAATTTAAATGTATTTATTTTTATTTCTGTTCACATATTCCAATCACAAGAACTGAGGTCCTTTATCCTTGGTGGTTCCGAAGTGGAATGCATAAATCATAGGAAACTAAAAAGTGTTTTTTTCCCACAATTGGTCATCACTGTATAATCTCTTGTACAAAGTAGTTTTGTTGCTTGCACAGAATTTTACAGTTGTGCTGCATATGTTTTGGGATAGTTATATTTACCAAGGAATTTTAATGGTGTTTTTCATGAGCACGGATGGAACGAGAATTTATAATGTTCCCCCTAAGTGCATGGAAATGCAGCAGCCCATGGTTTTGTGCAGGATACAAACAATTGGTACTTTTAAATTAGCAGGCATGCATGACAGAGTGAAATTAATTTTGAGGATCTGCACATTTGAATGCAAATTAGAAAGCATCACTGGATCACAGGATCGATCGAGGAGGCCATTTGACTGATTGTGTCCAGTTCCCTTCAATTGAATCTGCCTCCACCTATCTGGACAGGCGGTGCAGCCCAGATTTTTACTTACAATAGGAAAACATTTTGCTTTTGCTTTTGCTTCTTTTACCAAATAATTTAGATGATATGTTTGTTAACACCAATGTGTCAATGATGATTGCTAACTTGCATGCTCACCCTTGATTATTGCTGATGTGTGCACGATATTAAGCTTATTTTTAAACATTAAAATGAACATTTCGCTTTAACACATTATCTCTCAGCCAATATTAAAACTGAATCATGAATTGGTATTTGTCACTATTGCTATATTTATGAGCAATGTTGCTACTCATGCTGGGTGTCAGCATGTCCAGCCTATGTTAAATCTATTTAATGGTGAATTTTGACTTAAAAGTCAACCTGAATTTTTGAAACTTATGGACCTGGAGGGAAAGAGCAGGAGAGTGGAAATAATTAAATAGACATTTCGGAGAATAGGCTTGGACACGTGGGCCAAATGGCCTCCTTCATAATATTCTTTAGAAAGTCATTGCAAAGTTTTCTGAATTGTAATTTGAGGAATTTGGAGGCAAGCACAAAGGTGGGATGACGACAGTGACTGATGTTTTGCAGATCTTGAACTTTATCAACTTCTTTGTTCCATTGCACTCATCTGAGTCACTGACCTGTATGTCCTTTTCTCTTTTAGGAATCTGCGCCGAATTCGCAAGTGCCAACGGGGTCGGGAGCAGCAGGAAAAGGAAGGGAAGGAATGCAGCAATAAGAAATCCATAGAAAATGCAGAGAACTATGATAAAGCGCAGTGCAATTTTAAACTCAACTCTTACAAGATGGTGTATGTCTTCAAATCAGAAGACTACATGTACAGGAGAACTGCGCTGCTCAGGGCTCGCCAGGTCAGTACACAGCTTGCAAATAGCATGTGTTTTAAGTTACAAAAAGTAAAACACTGTGGATGGGTGCTGGAAATCTGACACAGAAACATAAAAAGCAGGTAACAGAGGGGAAATCAAGAGTTAATATGTCAGGTCATTGGCGTTTCGTCGTAAGAATTCCTATCTGTAAACCTAAGCTTCTGCCTACATTGGTGCTATCTGATCTACTGTATGTTCCCAGCACTTCTGTTTACGCTGAGATTAAACCGTTTTAAGCCTCTTCTGTTATACATGAATATCATTGGATTTGTTCAATTAAAAAGGGATTCTTGTCAAGTCCTATTTTAAGAAAGCTATCTAGTACACATGGTGTATGCATGTGGCGTATGAAGTGGAATTCCTTTATATTTTCTTCAGTCCCTCATTATTAATTTATAAAGATCAAGACAAATCTCTTACTCATCTCTCCATAATGTTATTAAATAACTCAACATGTACACTTGAGTAATTTCTCACAGGAACACTTTGAATTTCCATCACTGAAAATATTTTTACATTCAGAATCAGTTTGAGAAGTTGACCACTTAATTGGGTGAGTGTGACAGGACATTTGAAACATTACGTACAGCAGCTCCACATAAGTAACATAAATTAACTCCAAGGTAAACCTTTAAACAAAGAAGGCAGGGTTTATCAGTTAGTATTTTACTAATTTGGTGAAGCTGATAGGCATGTCAAGATGTTGGCAAAGTCTTTCGATGAAGGCTGCTTAAATAAAGACTTGGTCTATACTTGCCTTTACTCGGTGTAAATTTCATCATTTAACCTCTGCCCTACAGTATTCTTTATTATTAAAACAGTCACCTGACACAAAGTAACTGCACTACAATTCAATGTGAAATTATCAGCCAAGCTTGTAACGTGGCTCATTGTTGCTAACAATGTTCATTCCAGTGAGCCATTCTTGGCTTGAACATATTTCTTTTGTTTGCAGAGTAAGGTTTTGAATTACCTGGAAGCCTTAGGAAGCTTATACTTCCACACTACTTTCTCAGTGTTAGTCAGAGTTGACTGTTCAAACGTTCAACCCTTTTTTTTTGTGTGATATAAATAGTTGTAATCGTTTGAAATTTGGCATTCTTTCATTTGTCCTGATGAGTAAAAGCCAAAAAACTTTGGTAATACATCTCTCTTTGTAGCAATTTTCTTGAATTTCTTTTGTCTTTTATTACTTTATGGGGCGGTTCTGCTGCCTCACAGCACCAGGGACCGGGGTTCGATTCTACCCTCAGGCGACTGTCTGTGTGGAGTTTGCACATTCTCCCTATGTCTGCGTGGTTTTCCTCCAGGTGTTCCAGTTTCCTCCCACTGTCTAGGGATTTGTCAATTAAGTAGATTAGCCATGGGATATACAGGGTTGTGGGGATAGGATAAGGGGGTGAGTTTGGGTGGGATGTTCTTTTGGAAAGGCTGTGTGGACTCGATGTACCAACTGGCTTGCTTCTACAGAGTAGGGATTCTATGATTTTATACTTTTTTAAAAATCCCTCATGATAGTCTGGGGGAGTATTATACTTTGTTTACTTACTGTTTAGAATGTACTGTAAAAATCAAGTGTATAATAAAATTGTTAAAACAAAAGCAAACCTAGATGCCACCTGACTGGCTTAGTGTTTGCCAACATCTACTATTTTTATTTCAAGTTTAAATTCTTCTGTTCACTTGTCTTCTCTTTGTTGCCCATATTATCTCTTTTCTTCCCCAACCCTTTCATTTACTTAGTTTTACTTCCAATTTGCTGTCAATGTTTTAACAACTAGCAGTACTTCCCAAGCATTTTCCCACTGTGGCCCCATTTTGAAGCTTGGAAATTGTCCTTCCCCCAAGTGAGAATTGGGAAAGTGGGATATGAGGGAAGTTTTGGGAGCACAGCTGTTACAAGACGGGTTCTCTTGGCTGGTGAGAGATTTCAGAGCTTTAAGATTTAGAGAGATTTGCAAGTCCTTGTGCATGGATCACAAAAGGTTAGTATGCTGGTGAAGCAAGTATTTAAGAAAATAAATAGAATGTTATTTATTATCACAAGAGAAATTGAATCCAAAGTAGGGAGTCAGAGAGAAAAGACCCTTCAGCCCATCAGATATCTAACTATCCTAATCCCATAATATCCAGAGGAGTTATACTTTAGTTATAGGGCACTGGTGAGAATGCATCTGGAATAGAGTATACAGTACTGGGCACCTTATTTAAGGATACTGTAAATGCGTTGGAGGCAGTTCAGAGAAGATTTACCAGACAAAACCTGAAATCAGAGGGTTGTCTGTGAGAAAGTGTTGAATCGGCTGGGTTTATATCCTCTGGGGTTTAGAAGAGTAGGAGGTGACTTGATTGAAATGAAAAGATCCTCCGGAGTCTTGGCATGTTGAATGCAGAAAGGATGTTTCCTCTTACTGGGAAAACCTAGAAGTAGGAGTCACTGTTTAAAAACCAAGGATCACTTATTTAAGACTTGGTGAGGTGATCATTTTTCTCTCTGAGAGTTGTGAATCTAAGGAAGAGGGTGATGGAAGTAGAGTTTGAATATTTTTAAGACCGAGGTAGCTAGATTCTTGTTGAGCAAGGGAGTGAAAGATTTTCAGGGGTTGATAGGATTGCAGTTTTGAGGTTACAATCAGATTCAGCCATGATATTTTTGCCTAATGGAACAGGTTTGTGGGGCTGAATGGCCTAATCCTGCTCCTAACTCACCTGTCACATAATCAGAGCTTCATGGTGCCTGGGCATTAGTCAGAGATTTTGACCTACAAATTTCAGTTCACAATCCCACTTGGGCTCCCACTTTAAGAAGCATTGCTTTAATTGTCAAGCATAGCTGTTTGCCTGGTATGCCTCTGCCACATTTTGAAATTGGGAACCATATCAGAGAGCATCGCAACTAATACTACGGAAGTAGGTTTGAGTTTTCTAAAATCCCAAAACTTTGAATTCAATGAACAATTCTGTAAAAATGAACTCGGCATTTTTTGTATTACTAGACTTAGTGTATACTAAATGCTGCTGCCATCTAGCAGCAGAGTTTTGATACTGCACTGACTTTATTTTATTCCACTGATAAACAGCTAGATCTGCACTTTTCATGGGATCAACTTGTAAAAAGAACACAAGTAAAAGCAAAATACTGCAGCTGCTGCAAATCTGAAACAAAAACAGAAAATGCTGGGGAAAAGATGTTGCAGGACTGGTACAACCTATGCAGAGAGAATCACAGTAAACAATTCAAGTCCAAAATGACTCTTCATCACCACTGTGAGAAGACGTGTCGTATCGGACTAGAAATGTTCATTCTGTTAATTTCTCCACATATGCTGCCAGAGTTTCTCTAGCATTTTCTGTTTTTAAAAAGAACACAAAATTTGGACAGAGGAAGAAGCAGAGCTTTTAAAAGTTTTTCTTTATTCATCATGGAATGTGGGTGTCATTGGCAGACCCAGCATTTGTTGTCCAGTTTTAAGACTCCTTGTATTGCTTGGCTTCTTGGCTATTTCAGGGGGGCAGTTAAGAGTTAACCAAATTGTCATGGGAAGAGGCTAAACAGGCTGGGGCTGTTTTCCCTGGAGCGTCAGAGGCTGAGTGGTGACCTCATAGAGTTTTACAAAATTATGAGGGGCATGGATAGGATAAATAGACTAAGTATTTTCCCTGGGGTCGGGGACTCCAGAACTAGAGCGCAAAGGTTTAGGGTGAGAGGGGAAAGATATAAAAGGGATCTAAGGGGCAGCTTTTTCACACACAGGGTGGTATGTGTATGGAATGAGCTGCCAGAGGAAGTGGTGGAGGCTGGTACAATTGCAACATTTAAGAGGCACTTGGATGGGTATATGAATAGGAAGGGTTTGGAGGGATATGGGCCGGGTGCTGGCAGGTGGGACTGGATTGGGTTGGGATATCTGGTCAGCGTGGACTGGTTGGACCGAAGGGTCTGTTTCCATGCTGTACATCTCTATGACATGTGGCCACACTGGGGAGTGATTTCCTTCCCTAAAGGACATTAATGAACCAAATAAGTTTCTCTGATTACCAAAGTTGGTTTGTAGTCGCTATTACTGGGACCAACTTTATGTTTCAGACTTATTGAATTAAATTCAGTTTGACAAATTAAATTTCAATTTCACCAGCTGCTGTAGTATGATTTGAATCCATGGTCTCCGATGGTTATCCTGCAGTTCTCGATTGCAAATTGGGTGATGTTACCACTACTCCTCCAGCTTCCCCCCAACTCGATATTAGTCCATAATTATTTATCCCCTCTCTGTTAAGTGTCAATTGACACAACTAAAATATATCCCAGTGAGAAAGAAAGATGGTAAGGGGAGTGCGGGGGGAAATCCATAGCTAAACAAGGAGGGCAAGGACAATCAAAAACAAGATATATTGCAAAGGCCAGTGGCAGGATCAAAGCTTGCAAAACTTTCAAACATAAACAAAGGGATACTAAAAAAATTAATAAAAAGAGCTAAGGTAAATTACCAAAGATAACTAACATAAAATATCAAAAAGGATAGCAAAAGCTTCTATAGGAATATAAAAGGGAAGAGAATCGCTCAGGTCGGTGTTGGTCTCTTGGAAGATGAAACCGGAGAGTTAATAGTGGGGAGCACTGAAATGGCAGAGATGCTAAATCAATACTTTGCCTCCATTTTCACGATGGAGAACAATATGGGCGACATGGTGGCACAGTGGTTAGCACTGCTGCCTCACAGCGCCAGGCACCTGCGTTCGATTCTAGCCTTGGGCGACTGTCTGTGTGGAGTTTGTACATTCTCCCCATGTCTGCGTGGGTTTGCTCCAGTTTCCTCCCACAATCCAAAGATGTGCAGATTAGGTAAATTGGCCATGCTAAATTGTCCATAGTGTTCAGGAATGTGGTTCAGGTTAGGTGCATTAATCAAGGGTAAATATAGAGTATTGAGTAATGGGTTTGGGCGGACCTACTCTTCGGCGGGTCAGTGTGGACTTGTTGGGCCTAAGACCTGTGCCCACATTGTAAGGATTCTAAGAATAATACCATTCCTATTGGAAAAGGCAATAAAAAGGGTAGAACTTGGAACAATCAACATCGATGACGAAAAGGTGCTCAGCAAACTATTAGGAGGCAAGTCCCCTGGGTCTGATGGCCTACATCCTAGGATATTAAAGGAAGTGGCAGTGGAGATAATGGATCCATTGATTACACTATTCCAAAATTCCCTGGACATGGAAAAAGTTCCAGTGGGTTAGAAAACTGCTAATATAATGCCCTTATTCAAAAAGGGAGGGAGACAATATGTGAAAAATTACAGACCAGTTAGTTGAACATCTGTTGTTGGGAAAGTGTTAGAATTCATTATCAAGGAAGCAAATCAAAACGCTATCCATCAGAGTCAGCATGGTTTTATGAAGGGCAAATCATGTTTGACTAATTTTCTAGAGTTCTTCAAAAATGTAACAAGCAAAGTGGATAAGGGGGCTCCTGTAAATGTAATATATCTGGATTTCCGGAAGGCGTTTGATACGGTTAATTCACAAGGTTGGAGCATATGGGTTTATGACTAATTTATTAGCTTGGATAGATGATAGGCTGATGGACAGAGAGTCGGGATAAGTGTTTTTTTTTCTAGACGGCAAGATGTAATAGTGGGGTGCCATGGGGTTCCGTCCTTGGACCCCAGCTATTTACAATTTATATTAACAACTTGGGTACAGGGATAGAAGGCTCGAGAGTCAAATTTGTGGATGACACAAAAACAGGTGGGATGGTAAATTGCAATGAAGAAATAAGAACCTTACAAATAGATATGGATAGGTTATGAGACTGGGCCAAATGTGGCAGCTTGAGTTTAACGAAGATAAGTGTGAGGTCAGGCACTTTGGTTGTAAAAATGGGAAGGCAGCCTATTATCTCAATGGGGAGAGACTTCAGGGCCCTCCGGTGCAGAGGGATCAGGGTATGCTCATTCATGAGTCATAGAAAACTAGCTACACAGGCACAGCAGATAATAAAGAAAGTGAATGGAATGTTAGCTTTTATAGCTGAAGGAATAGAATTTCAAGGTAAGGAAATATTGTTGCAACGATACAAGGTATTGGTGAGACTGCACCTGGAGTGTTGTGCACCGTTTTGGTCCTCTTATTTGAGGAAAGGTGTTGTGGCATTGGATGTAGTTCAGAGGAGGTTCACGAGATGGATCCCAGAGATGGGCGGTTTGTCGTATGAAGAGAGATTGAACAGTTTAGGCCTCTACTCTCTCTGGAATTTAAAATAACGAGTGCAGATTAAATTGAGATATTCAAGATGATAAAAGGTGTGGATAAAATAGATGTGGAGCAGATGATTCCTATTTTGGGGCATTCAAGGATGAGAGGTCATAGTCTTAGGACAAGGGGCAGCAAATTTAAAGGAGAGTTGAGGAGAAACTACTTCTCCCAAAGGGTTGTGAATCTCTGGAGTTCGCTACGCCAAAGTGCGGCAGATGCTGGGGTAGTAAGTAAATTTAAGGAGGAGTTAGAGATTTAATTGGTAATGGGTTGAAGGGTTATGGGGAGAAGGCAGGAAAATGGGGGTGAGGAACCTATCAGCCATGATCGAATGGCAGAGAAGACTCGATGGGCCAAATGCCTAATTCTGCTCCTATAGCGTATGAACTTATGAACCATGTTCCTGCAAGGGAATTTCCTCAATTCCCTTACTATCTAAAAATCTCTGAGGTGGATAATTCCAAAGATCCACAATACTGTGACTGAGATGAGGAGATGGTTCACCATTCAGAATTGCTAATCTCTTGTTTCCATGGCGCTCTGTTCTAGATTCTCACTATCCTTTTATTTTACGAGCTGTCTAATTTGCTTACGTTTGCTATCCTTCACTTGGACATCAGTTAAATTTGCTATTGAACGACAGTGATGATGTTTCACCATATGTTTGTTTAAACTTTTCAGCCAATAAGATCCTAAATGTTTTTAGTAATTGTCTATTGACTACTGAAATAATAACTGGATTGTTGTCACTGATTTCCTTTTTTCACAAGTGGAGGAGAGATACAATACTGCTAAGGTTTATGAGAATGTTGGACAGGTAGACTGACTCAACAACCTCCCATAACTATCTAAAGCCCTCATACAAGAGGACTTTTGAACATCCGTTACAATATTTTGTTGTAAACCATTTGAACAGTTGGATTAGTCTCGGTGATGCTGCTAATTGCTGCTTTTAGCACCCAGCCCCAAAAGCACTAAGGTGCAATTGCCATTGGTTTTGGTTGTCAAGAAACTTGCTATAGGTAGTTCCTTTAACGGGGAAGGAGGGGATGATTGGGAGTTCAGTCAGTTTGTTGTTAAATTTGATTGGCATAATTGATGATTCTAATTGTTTCTCTCTTTGGATTTAGTCTCACGAGCGAGTCAGCACACGGTTACACCAGCGGTTTCAGGCTTGGGTGGATAAATGGAGCAAGGAGCATGTCACTCGTGAAATGGCTGCCGAATCCAACAAGTGGCTAATGGGAGAGGGATTGGAAGGCATGGTGCCTTGCACAACCACCTGTGAAACGGAAACACTGCACTTCATGAAAATCAATAAATACAGGGTGAAATACAGTGCTTTATTCAAGGGGCCGTGACCAACTTGCACAGCAGGTCCTCCCCTTACTCAATGTGCCCATGTTGTGGCATCTCATCCAATGCCATACACCAGCTACTCCCCACGACACACGCACGCACACACACACACGCGCGCACTCACAAAAAACACTGCTATGTCTTTGTAAATACTGTGTACATATTGTCAACAGACTTTTTTTTAAAAAAGAACCAATCTGCATCAATGTGCTAGCATTACCTACTAGCTTATTGTGTATCATAGTATGAGGTGGCTTGAAGTTAGTTAATATGGAAAAATGAGGCACCATTATTAAAGTTTTTACCAAAGGGATTTCAGAGTAATTGTAGCTTTCTTTGTGTGTGAATTTCTGTTAGTGAAAAGATATTTCATTATGTACAGAACACTTGCATCATTAAGTGTCCCTGTGCAGCATGCCATTACATAGTACATTTTGGCCTTTTTTTTTGGTTTAAGTTTTAATTCAAGTTTGCTCGTCTAATAACAACTGGACCAAACTTCATGGCAGACATCATTGGAACTGTCCAATCACCTTTTCTTTCATTATGGAAATGTTGAACTCTGGGTCTCTGAGGGTAATTTACCTGTGACCTTTTTTTTTAAACCTGCCTTAGTCTTCCAAACACAATTCGCTTCCTCTTGGAAGTCTGGCAGACTGCTGGTTCCAGTTTTATGCAGTATTTGACCCTATTGATTAGTAGCTTCAGGTATTAAAGGATGTTAATGAGCAAGTGGTTGACTGACTGAAAGATCTCTCTTACTATTGTGGCAGCTGTCCATTCAGGTTTTTCTCGTACTGTTCTGTCCTTCTAATGTTTTTTTCAGAACTGATATGGTGATTTAGTAATTTGGTCATATTTGACACGGTCCCAGATTTTCCTGCTGCTTCATTGTGTGTTCCAAGCAACAGTGGTTTCAGCCATTTAGACATTTTATTTTGAAGATTTTTTTCAAGCATCTCGATCCTAGCATTTGAAGCTTCTTGTGAATACAATAGAAACTATTGGAAAACGATGAAACGCTTTGAGTGTTCCTTTTTTTATTAAACGGGTCACAAGAAGAGCTTAGCAGAATTTTGAGAGATTTTCTACAAACCTTAAATTTGGTTGATGAGAACATCATTGCTTGAAAGTGCTCTGAATGTCTGAAGGACAAGACTGTTAATTATGATGCCTTTGAAAATCAGTTTTATACATTTAACAACGCTAGCCCACTCCCAATCATATTTTAATGCTCAGGCTATTCTTTTACCAGTTGAAAGGTAATTTTTTAAAAAAAGATTAAAAACATTTCCAAAATTTCCAATTTTGATTTGATGAGACTAAACAGCAACGCTGCACATTAGTACATGTGTTTCATTTCACAAGTGGATGTTCCCACCTGTTTGGACCTTGTTGTAGTCCTCTGTTAGCCACGGAACTCTCTATTTTGTTTTCGACAACATACGAGCTGATAATTCAGGCTTGTCCTGGTCATGAAAGAACTTTCAACATTTTTATCAATTTTTTTCTGTAAATTAGTTTAAATTATCTTCAGCCCCACACCCCATCTGTCTTTTTTCCTGTGTCCACAGAGATGGCTTGTCTGCCTTTGCCCTCCCCACCCCCATGCTAAAATGGGTATTGGGTTGGAAAGCATTGGACAAGCCATTCTAATTGAGGCAAGATTTGACTAATGGCAGCTAGAAAATCATATAATTAAGCTTTTACTCATCCACTTGCCCAATTGCTGGGCACTAACCTCAAATTGTCCATTTAACATGTTGATTCTGTTCAGATAGCCACTGTGCTCATCAACATAGTGATCAGATAATGTCAGAGACTGATTTGTACAGTTTGCCCCAGCAACCTCTCTTTTTTCACTTTGTAAAGTATAAGAGGCAGGGCTTTTAAGCCAGCTTGTACAATGCATATATATTGCTTTTTGTATTCTGTACTGTGATCTTTGGCCACCCACATGTGATTTCTATACAGAAGTTGTAAACTTGACTTGTAGTTCAGTATTTCCCATTAAAATGTCGCCAGGGCTGAAATCTGGCTGTCTTGTGTGAAGTGTATTTGTTTTCATTAATTTAAGTTTTTGGCTTGTTTTCTGTAACTTTTTAATGTTTAAATAGAAATTGCTTTTTAAAAAAATGTTCTTGTGATATCCTCCACATTAGTCTACAGGCCAATGGTTAATACCTATCTTGTCTGAATTTTGAATCACACAAAGTAAATTTTTTGTAAAAATGAGGATAGAAATCCATGTCCGCTCTTACTTTTGTGCTTAAGAAATGCTAAGTAGTTGTGCAGAACAAAGCATTATAACTTACACATTGGTTATCATTTTCCCCAGATTGAGGGAAATGAAGGCTTCCTCAACCCAGCAGGCAATGTCACCCTGGTTACTGGTCAGAAAACCAGGCACTTTGCTCACCTGCCAAGAAAACAGGTAATCAGCAAGTTGAGGCTGTTATGTAGCCATTAATTGACCATTTAAGGTTTTCAATTGCTCACAAGTCCCCATTGGACCTCCTCATCTTGCATTAATAAGAAAGGGATGATCACCTTATTGGGATTGTATTATAGACCTCCTAATAGGCATAGGGAAATTGAGAAACAAATTTGTAAGGAGATCTCAGCTATCTGTAAGAATAATAGAGTGGTTATGGTAGGGGATTTTAACTTTCCAAACATAGACTGGGACTGCCATTGTGTTAAGAGTTTAGATGGAGAGGAATTTGTTAAGTATGTACAAGAACATTTTCTGATTCAGTATGTGGATGTACCTATTACAGAACATGCAAAACTTGACCTCCTCTTGGGAAATAAGGCAGGACAGGTGACTGAGGTGTCAGTGGGGGAGCACTTTGGGGCCAGCAACCATAATTCTATTAGTTTTAAAATAGTGATGGAAAAGGATAGACCGGATCTAAAAGTTGAAGTTCTAAATTGGTGAAAGGCCAATTTTGATGGTATTAGGCAAGAGCTTTCAAAAGCTGATTGGGGGCAGATGTTCGCAGGTAAAGGGATGGCTAGAAAATGGGAAGTCTACAGAAATGAGATCATGAGAGTCCAGAGAAAGTATATTCCTGTTAGGGTGAAAGGGAAGGCTGGTAGCTATAGGGAATGCTGGATGCTGAAATTGAGGGTTTAGTTAAGAAAAAGAAGGAAGCATATGTAAGGTATAGACAGGATAGATCGAGTGAATCCTTAGAGTACAAAGGCAGTAGGAGTATACTTAAGAGGGAAATCAGGAGGGCAAAAAGGGGACATGAGATAGCTTTGGCAAATACAATTAAGGAGAATCCAAAGAGATTTTACAAATACATTAAGGACAAAGGGTAATTAGGGAGAGAATAGGGCCCCTGAAAGATCAGCAAGATGGCCTTTGTGTGGAGCCACAGAAAATGGGGGAGATACTAAACAAGTACTTTGCATCAGTATTTACTGTGGAAAAGGATATGGAGACACAAAATGTCGGAAATAGATGGTGACATCTTGAAAAATGTCCAGATTACAGAGGAGGAAGTGCTGGATGTCTTGAAACGTACAAAGATGGATAAATCCCCAGGACCTGATCAGGTGTACCCTAGAACTCTGGAAAGCTAGATTAAGTGATTGCTGGACTTCTTGCTGAGATATTTGTATCATCGATAGTCACAAGTGAGATGCCGGAAGACTGGAGGTTGGTTAACGTGGTAAGCCAGGGAACTATAGACCAGTGGGCAAGTTGTTGCAGGGAATCCTGAGGGACAGGATGTACATGTATTTGGAAAGGACTGATGAGGGATAGTCAACATGGCTTTGTGCATGGGAAATCATGTCTCACCAACTTGATTGAGTTTTTTGAAGAAGTAACAAAGAGGATTGATGAGGGCAGAGTGGTAGATGTGATCTATATGGACTTTAACAGTAAGGCATTTGACAAGGTTCCCCACGGGAGACTAATTAGCAAGGATGGATCTCATGGAATACAGGGAGAACTAGCTAATAGAACTGGCTCAAAGGTAGAAGACAGGGTGGTGGTGGAGGGTTGTTTTTCAGACTGGAGGCCTGTGACCAGTGGAGTGTCACAAGGATTGGTGCTGGGTCCACTACTTTTTGTCATTTATATAAATGATTTGGATGTGAGCATAAGAGGTATAATTAGTAAGTTTGCAGATGACACCAAAATTGGAGGTGTAGTGGACAGCGAAAAGGGTTACCTCAGATTGCAACAGTATCTGGACCAGATGGGCCAATGGGCTGAGAAGTTGCAGATGGAGTTTAATTCTGATAAATGCGAGGTGCTGCATTTTGGAAAAGCAAATTTCAGCAGGACTTATACACTTAATGGTAAGGTCCTAGGGAGTGTTGCTGAACAGACACGTTGGAGTGCAAGTTCACAGCTCCTAGAAAGTGGAGTCGCAGGTAGATAGGATGGTGAAGCATGCATTTGGTATGCTTTTCTTTATTGGTCAGAGTATTGAGTACAGGAGTTGGGAGGTCATGTTGCGTCTGTACAGGACATTGGTTAGGCCACTGTTGGAATATTGCATGCAGTTTTGGTCTCCTTCCTATCGGAAAGATGTTGTGAAACTTGAAAGGGTTCAGAAAAGATTTACAAGGATGTTGCCAGGGTTGGAGGATTTGAGCTACAGGGAGAGGCTGAACAGGCTGGGGCTGTTTTCCCTCGACTGTCGGAGGTTGAGGGGTGACCTTGTAGAGGTTTACAAAATCATGAGTGGCATGGATAGGATAAATAGACTTTTAGATTACTTACAGTGTGGAAACCGGCCCTTCGGCCCAACAAGTCCACACCGACCCACTGAAGCGCAAACCACCCAGACCCATACCCCTACATTTTCCCCTACACCTAACACTACGGGCAATTTAGCCAGGTCAACTCACCTAACCTGCACATTTTTGGATTATGGGAAAAAACCGGAGCACCCGGAGGAAACCCATGCAGACACTGGGAGAATGTGCAAACTCCAAACACAGAGTCACCTGAGGCGGGAATTGAACCCGGGTCTCTGGCGCTGAGAGGCAGCAGTGCTAACCACCGTGCTGCCCACAAAGTCAAAGTCTTCCCTGGGGTCGGGGAGTCGAGAACTAGAGGGCATAGGTTTAGGGTGAGAGGGGAAAGATATAAAAGAGACCTAAGGGGCAACTTTTTCATGCAGAGGGTGGTACGTGTATGGAATGAGCTGCCAGAGGATGTGGTAGAGGCTGGTACAATTGCAACATTTAAGAGGCATTTGGATGGGTATATGAATATGAAAGGTTTTGAGGGATATGGGGTGGGTGCTGGCAGGTGGGACTAGATTGAGTTGGGTTATCTGCATGGACGAGTTCGACTGAAGGGCCTGTTTCCATGCTGTACATCTCTATGACTCTAGTTAGTAAAGGAGCAAATATCTCTCTCCTTGATCAATTTGCTCAATTACTTCCTGTTTCTTGCCATGCCCAGAAAGGGGCAGTTTGTCTCCAACATTGATGTCTTATGGCATTGCTCAAGGATGTGATTGGAGACATGGGTTAAAATTAATAACTGCTAAATTTGTGCTGTGTTTGGTCTTTCTGCAAAGTCATCAGGTTAGCAAAACTTGGCCGAGCCCATTGATAATTTAAGAAAGTTTGGCTTTGTGAAATTAAAGTGCTGAATTCCAATGTAGGAAAATCATGCTATACTTTTTAGGTCTCAGCTATTGGATTGTCTACAATTTTGGGTACTAAGTTTCATAGGAATAAAAGACAAGATATAGGGGGGATTATGAAGATAATACTTGAAGATTTAAAGTAATTGGCTAAAGCCCTATAAATCCGGTAAATGGGACAAACTTTGTTTCCGTCCAAAAGATTGCTAAAATCTGAAGTGCATTACTTTAAAGGGTGGTGGAATCCTATTGGATGATAAGTGAATTGGCGATATTCTTACTGATGGTGAATTTGAAGGAATATAGGAAAGATAGAGTGTGAGACTGATCTAGACAACTCTTTTAAAGATCTCGCACAGGCTGAATTGCTTCCCAGAGGGATTCTTCTCTGTTAAAAGATAACTACATGTTTGAAGTGGAAGGCTTGTTACAATATTCTTGCATTGAAGGGTGAAAAAAGGTCATTGGATGCTACACCCTGGAAGATAATACAGTCAGTGATATCTTTTTGATACAGCAATCCAAAGTTAATTCCAGTGCTCAGTTCTGTTCAAGCTCTGTACCTGTTTTTGTACTGTTTACTTGCAAAACCTTTCATTAAATTGATGCAAGATCTCTGTAATACTTCTAAGTATGATATCCAGAGTAATTGATAGCCATTAGACAAATCCATAATGATTAATAATTCATCTCAAGTTGACATTACCTCCGCGGTTGATAGACAAGTTGTTTTGGGATCCATCTGTTTTGTTACTTCCCCAAGAAAGTACCTCATTCCATTGTTCTACCTTAAAAAGAGGAGTAAATGTCAAAGTTCTTGTGTTCCTGATGGGATGAGATCTGAACCCTGTACTCCAATTGGGTTTCAAATTAGGTTTCCCGATAGACTCTGAACACTGTGCTCTCATTAATCCATCATCCCTGGAGTCTATACTTTGTTGTGTGAGATACAAAAAAAAATTGACAGCTTTTACTTTACTACATTAAACTAGTCAGCACACCTATTTAAAATCTTCTGGATATCAGTAAAGCAAGTAAGAGAATGACAGGTCTTTTTCAGTGCATAGTGTCTAGTGGATAAAAGGGACAAATGAGTTGAATTATTTTATTTTTATCACTGCTGTCTCTAAGCAGAAATGTTTCTAATTTTTGTTGTTTTTGCCTTTTGAAGTATTTTTGTGTTCCCCCATCCACCCAGATTTGCTGTTTGTGAAGTTCATATTTTTCAATGACCTGAAACATTCTCTTTAGATTTTAAAACAGAAATGTAGTTTATTTATGCACTCAAGCCCAAGGAACAATTGTCACAACACACAGACATTCACATGCTTGCATGCAAGCAAGGTAAAAGAAAGAAAGAGTTTATAACTAAGAACAATTTAAAACTCAAAGATGTGAACATTAATTGATATTTGTGAACTGTTAGTGTCCAGTGTCTGCATTGGAGCTCACGTGGTTACACTTTGCTGAAGTCACAGAATTCCTATTAGAGTTGGCAAAGGCTTCGTAAGCTGAGGTTGCTGTCCACTTTTCTAGTGGATGCAAGCTTTCCGCTGAAGCTAAGTTTCAAAGAGATTAGATTCCCTACAGGCTTTTTGGCCCACAAGTCCACACTGACTCTCCGAAGGGGGTCTATATTTACTCCTGACTAATGCACCTAACACTATGGGCAATTTAGCATAGCCATTTCACCTGACCTGCGCATCTTTGGATTGTGGGAGGAAACCGGGCCACCCAGAGGAAACCCACGCAGACACATGGAGAACGTGCAAACTCTACACAGACAGTCACCCGAGGCTGGAATCAAACCCAGGTCCTTTGGTGCTGTGAGGTAGCAGTGCTAACCATTGAGCCACCATGTGGCAGATTTAATTCAGCCAGGTGTCTGACTGATATTAGACAACCTTAGATTCTTAGCATCTTCGATTCTTACTGATAATACTAAGTAGATCCTAACCAAATTGGAGCAAGGGTTAGAAAATATACGATTAAATCTTCAAAGTCCAGAAATTTTGATCATGTGATGAGGTTCCTGGACTAATCAGTTTTAATTTAATGAACAATGTAACAATTAGTTAATTTCTCTGGCTAGGACCATTGTTCATTACATGAGATCAGTGGTGAGCCTTTTGCTCCACTTCAGGTATAATGATTTTGCATCAGTCCCTTTTGTTCAAAACTGACTAAGATTGATGTCTGCAAGTCTTTTTGTGCTTGTGGACTGCAATCCAAGAAGGATGATGTCTGTGAGTTCTGTCCCGGTAATTACTCATTGGTACCCTTCCATAAACAGTGTTCAATTTGCATCTTGTAATTGGAGGTGGCCATAGTTTAATCCTGATAAGTTCAATTTAAGTGAGAAAGTATAGTTTTAAAAACAATTTATGATTCCTCTTCATTGTCTTGTAGACTTTTTTTCCCTCCACAACATAGGAGGTTGAGGGGGTGACCTTATAGAGATTTATAAAATCATCAAAGGTATAGAGAAGGTGAATGGCAGGTGTCTTTTCTATAGGGTGAGGGATTTCAAGAGTAGAGGGCATACATTTAAGGGAGAGGAGAAAGATTTTTAAAAAAGTCATGGGGGCAACACTTTTTTTTACACAGAGTGGTTTGTATGTGGAATGCACTTCCAGAGGAAGTGTGACTGCAGGTACAGTTACAACGTTTAAAAGACTTTTATATAAGATTAGGAATTGTTTGGAGAGATATAGGTGAAGCGCAGATGGTGGGACTACTTTAGTTTGGGATTATTGTCGTCATGGACTCGTTGGACCAAAGGATCTGTTTCCATGCTCTGACTTGACAAGAGCAAAACGCAACCCTCTCCCTAAGCTATCCCAATTCTCGAACTAACAATAAATTAATGAAAGTATTCACAGGAGCTGTGAGAAACTGAATCAATAAAATGGGCAATTAGAATATGTGTCAGGGGTTGGCAAGAGCCCTGTCTCCTCCACAGACACCACCAATTTTAAGCTAGTTTTTAAAATATATATCCAACTGTATAACTAATTCCCTCGCCTGGCAGGACCGAAATGCTGAGATCAAAGGCAGAGTAAACAATTTTTTTTTTGCTATTATCACCACTAGTGAGCATTATAATTGAGCTCAATCCATCCTCGTAACCACTCATCAAGTTCTTGGAAAGATGCTGGTCTAGTGGGGGAAGCCTGTTCCCTCTCCCATGGTGACTTGGGAGGAGTGGGGGATTTTAATTAGGAATTGGAGTCCTACCACTTTCTTCCATACACTCTAATTAAATCTTCCTCCTCTGCAGCCTTGCCATTTAAGAGCCTCATCTAGCCACCACTGGTATTAGCCAAACGATGGGCAGGGCATCTGCCATGCAATCACCTTGGCAAGCACACCTTGATGAGTTTGATTAAAGGCTACCCAGGGGCATCGCATATTTAAAGACATTCACCACTTGCAAGTTACCCAGCATTAAGGGATTGTGGGGACCTCTGACACACACTTGTGCTTGCTTTCATCCCACCCACTCCCCTTCCCAAGGGCGGGACTGTCCTCTGGTGCCCTTAATCATGGGGGAGGACCATCAAATGCATGACTCAAGATGCAAAGAAACAAAACAAGGATTTTATTGGCTCTGCAGACGTGATGGTAAGATTCGTGTTACCTCCACACAATGCTGCCAGTTGTCTCCCTGGGGTTATGCATGAGTTTCTTTTTTATAACCAGTCTTGCATTTTCCGTTTTCCTCACATAAGCTTAAGTGCTGGGACCAAAAATAATGGTAAAACTGATGAATCGTCTATTGGTGTGTTTATTTTTAAACATTATCACTCCCTTTGTTTTCTGTTTCAGGATGTCTGCCATTTAATCTTTTCCATCCACTGCCCAGACCATCTCTTTATGCCCTCCCCCACTCGTGGTATAAAGCCTATCACATTTCTGTCTTCAGTTCTGATGCAACCATATTCAGCTTGTAATGTTAACTTTGTTTCCCTCTCCATACTGCCAGCTCTGCTGTGTATTTCCAGCACTTTTCTGTTTTTAATCATCACAGAATAATTAGGTGTTTTGTCCTGAACCATTAACTTTATTCATGTTTGTCATTCAAGCAGCAGTAGTATAGAACTGCATCTCCATTTCCTGAATGATTAAACGCAGGGACTTTGTGCAAATTCTACTGTGTGAATGAACTGCCAAGTACATCTCAGTATTTCAGGCTGTGTATGTTTAACAATTTAAATTCTTTGCACCAGGCATTGAAGAGAAACTTACCAACAATTTCCCTTTCCTGAATGTCTACTATTGTGTACCTAGTGAAGAGGCACCACTCAGATACAATATAAAGGCAAACATTGATGCTTTATGCAGGTAAGTCCAAACACTTACTTAAAAGCAAAAAGTTAAACAAATTGTTACAGGATGTCATCAGATCAGGTATATTGCGTATAAAGGACATTTATTTTTGAAGGAGTTAGATCCTGTTATGTACCTAGATTTTTAAGTTCTCCATGGTAGGCTGCTCTTGCAATTGGAAACCATGGAAATGAGGATGTGGGTGTCATTGGCAAAGTCAGTGTTTATTGTTCATTTCTAATTTCCCCTGAGAAGGTGGCAATGAGCCACTTTCTTAAATTCAACAGAGCATCTTGCTCTGACATCTCAAGGGAAGCTTAAAAATTAACCACGTTACCTAGTCTGGAGTTGTGTAAGGGCAGATTGGCTAAGAATGACAGATTCACTCCCCTAATGAGCAGATGGGACTTAAAATGATTCAGAAGTTTTGTGGTCACTGTGACTGAAATTAGATTTTTTTAAAATTGTGATATTTAATGAATTCAAATGTGGCATTGGGATTTGAACTCAAGTCTCAGACCATTAAATCAAGATCTAGTCCAACAGCACAAAAACTTGTGGAAACTCAATCATTTGGCAGATTCAAGGTAGAGAAATTGATACATTTCTGGAGACTAATGACACTAATGAATAATACCATGGTAAAATAACATTGAAGTCATGATCAGCCACAATCTAGAATGGTCTGGCAGGCTCAATGGGCTAAATGGTCTACTCCTGTACTATGTACCACTATACTAGAGTGTCTGCGAAAGATAAAGTTACGGTTGATGAAGGAACGTCATAGAGAAGAGTTGTGTGCTCCTGTAGTTCCAGCTGTGGCCCATAGGATGCATCATTGCTTCAGGTTATGAGGTGACAGTCTTGAGTGCAAGAATCTAAATTGACAAGTTAGTTCAGGACTGAGGAAGTGCTGTGCTGTCAGAGGTGTTTTCAGATGAGACATTAAACCAAACCCTGACTTCTATGATGTAAAAAAAAAATCCATGGGCACTATTTTGAAAGCGGATTCTTGCTGGTGTCCAGATCAGTATTTATCCCTGAATCAACATCATTGAATACAGATAATCTACTTGTAATTGCACTGCTGCTCATGAGAGCTTGCTTTGTACAGGTATGGCTGCCTTGTTTTCCCATGACAAGAGAGACATTTTGAGAGTGCGTTATTGGCTATGTAGATGCAAGCCTGAGATTGCCAATAATGTTATTTGAATGCAAATGAAAACAATTCTCTTAAAGTAGCATAGTGAGAATAAAAATCTAACCTAACTACAGCAGATATTACAAATACAACTTGACAGTACTTCTCCATCACATCTTTCCATCTTCTACTTCTGTACTCACCTTGGTGGGGGTGTGGGGTATTAACTTTCAAGCAAGTTTTTACGATAGTTGCATGAAATATGAATGACAGCTGCAAAGATTAGTCAGATTGATATTCTTAATCTACATGAACATTAAAAATCTCAATTAAAATCTGCACAAAAAAACCTGGCAGAAGAAATTCAATACAAATGTAGGGTAGTGTAATCTATTTGTAGTCTATGGGATAGTACAAAAAGATGGTCAAATGAATGAAGAACGTTCTGAGAATAATAGTAGATTTGGTGCTGGATAATCAAATCACTCTTTAATTGCAATAAAAGCAAGTAGACATGCACAAAAGGGTTGGAGGATTTGAGCTACATGGAGAGGCTGAACAGGCTGGACCTGTTTTCCCTGGAGCGTCGGAGGCTGAGGGATGACCTTATAGAGGTTCATAAAATTATGAGGGGCATAGATAGGGTAAATAGGCAAAGTCTTTTCCCTGGGGTTGGGAAGACCAGAACTAGAGGGCATAGGTTTACGGTGAGAGGGAAAGGATATAAAAGAGACCTAAGGGGCAACGTTTTCACACAGAGGGTGGCACGGGTATGGAATGAGCTGCCAGAGGAAGTGGTGGAGGCTGGTACAATCGCAACATTTAAGGGGCATTTGGATGGGTGTATGAATAGGAAGGGTTTGGAGGGATATGGACCGGGTGCTGGCAAGTGGGACTAGATTGGGTTGGGATATCTGGTTGGCATGGATGGGTTGGGCCGAAGGGTCAGTTTCCATGCTGTACATCTCTATGACTCTATGGTGAAAGGGGCCAAACAGGCAGCAGTGAAAAATAGCAGTGTGTGAAGGATGTTAAGAAAGTGAAGGATCCCAGTACTACATTCCTGGAGGCAATGGAACTTTTAGTATACTTGAGCCCTGAACCCCAAGCTCCTCATGAACAGCAAAGCTCCCAGCAAACCCAACTCTGGGAAATGAGGATTGAGCTGCCCAGTCCATCCCAGTCACAGAAGATCAGTAGCAAAGGTGACAGTCCAGCACACATACCTGAAAAAACTTGAAACGAAAAGGTCTTGATGAAAAGCAGAGGGGAATGGAACAAAAATCTGAGGGGACTTGATACTGTAGGTATGTGTAGAGGCTTCCACTTTGTTTTATTTACTCCCAAGATGGGGATATTTCTGTTTGGTTTATTGTCCATCCCTAGTTCACCCTGAGAAAATGGTGGTGAGCTGACCTGCTGCAGTCCATTGGTGTAGGTGCACTTACAATGCCATTGGATGGGGGGGGGGGGGGGTGCGGGGGAAAGTTTCAGAGTTTTGACCGAGCAAAACGAAAGGAACTAGGAGAAAGTGAGGACTGCAGATGCTGGAGATCAGAGTCAAAGAGTCTGGTGCTGGCAAAGCACAGCCAGTCAGGCAGCATCCAAGGTGCAGGACAGTCAACATTTTGGCATAAGCCCAATATATGTCCAAGTTAGGATGGTGAGTGGCTCAGAGGGGATCTTGCCGGTGGTGGTGTTCTCATATGTCAGCTGCCCTTGTCTTTCTAGAGAAGATAGTGTACACCATTGTCATTGAGTGTCAGTGATAAAGGGTATGAATGCTTGTGGATGTGCTGCTAGTCAAGGATGGGTAATCCATTGTCCTGGATGGTGTTAAGCTTCTTGAGCTTCTAGGCATTTGGGGAGTATTCCATCACACTCCTGACTTGTGCCTTGACGATGTTTGACAGGCTTTGGGGAGTCAGAAGATGAGTTACTCGCCATAGTATTTCTAACCTCTGACCTGTTGTTGTATCCACAATATTTATTATGGCAAGCCCAATTTCTTGTCAATGGTAACCCATTGAATGTTGATAGTGGAAGATTCTGAGATGGTTACACCATTAAACGTCAAGGGGTAATGGTTAGATTCTCTCTTGTTAAAGATGGCTATTAGCTGTCATTTGTTAGTCCAAATCTAGACATTGTCTAGACCTTCCCACATTAAGATTTGTGGGTGACAGTTGAACAAAGGATACCCTTTAAGAGTAAAGGAGCTCCCTTTTGAAAAGGAGATTTCTGATCGTGAGAAGAGTCTTCCTGTCAGATTGTTCGTACTTACGCAGAGTCTCTCGCCCTGATGTGCTCCCCTTGAGGAACAAACTGTTGCTTACCTCATTCTGGAACTTCCTGTTACAAAGAAGATATGGGAAGATGTTCATTGGGTTTTGTTGAGAATTCTGTGCTTTGTGTTGTTCCCTGGGTGCGTACTGAGATAAATATTAACTGTTGTTGGAGGCTCAACAACTTGGTTTAAGAAGTGTTTGTTCTCCCCAAAATATGTTAGTCTTCCTGTACGAGGTGTTATGATTTGGAGATGATTTGGACTGGGGTGTACAAAGTTAAAAATCACAACACCAGGTTATAGTCCAACAGGTTTAATTGGAAGCACACTAGCTTTCGGAGCAACGCTCCTTCATCACAATCACCTGATAAAGGACCGTCGCTCTGAAAGCTAGAGTGCTTCCAATTAAACCTGTTGGACTATAACCTGGTGTTGTGTGATTTTTAACTTTGTACTAGGTGTTGCCAGTGACTGAGTGTTGCAGAACTGGCCCATTGTAAAGTTCAGAACTGAAGCATGCATTAACAGGGAAAGGTCTCGTTAGGAGACTTTTAGTCTCTCATATTCCCACCTAAGGCACTCCTGTCATGGAACACCAACGGGGTGGAGACCATGTAAAAGCTCTCAGGTTGTATACTTGGTATGAAAAATAAGCTTTAAATATAACCTGTGATTGTAAGTATCACATATCACGAGTACCACGTACTGCATTGAAAGAAATTTATGACACTCTTAATATCAAATTTTAATTGTAATTTTGCATATTGATGAAGAAGCTCACTTTTTAATAACAAAAGCAGGAAAATTATTGAAATATGTTACTGGATCATTCAAATATGAATTTGATGACATGCTAAAACTATAGTTCTGTAATTGGGCACCACGTTAATGGAATCGAAGAGTGTGGAGCTGGAAAAGTACAGCTGGTCAGGCAACATCCGAGGTGCAGGAGACTCGACATTTTGAGCAAAAGCCCTTCATTAAGAATGAGGCTTGTGGCCTGAGAGGGATGGGGCTGGAGGGAAGGTAGCTGGGAATGTGATAGGTAGATGAAGGTGGGGATGAAGGAGAGGAGAATGGAGCGGATAAGTGGGAAGGAAGATGAACAGGTAGGACAGTTCCAAGAGGTTGGTGCTGAGTTGGAAGGTTGGACCTGAGATAAGGTGGGGAAGGGAAATGAGGAATCTGATGAAATCCACATTGATTCTGTGGAAGATGAGGCATTCTTCCTCCAGGTGTCAGGTGGCTAGGGTTTGGCAGTGGAGGAGGCCAAGGACTTGCATATTCTTGGCAGAGTGAGAGGGGGAGTTAAAGTGTCCGGCCACAGGGCGGTGGGATTGTTTAGTACGCGTTTCCCAGAATTGTTCTGTGAAACATTCCGCAAATTGGGGTCTGTCTCGCCAATGTAGAGGAGAGCACATCGGGAGTAACGGACACAGTAGATGACTTGTATGAAAGTATAGGGAAAGGATATTTTGGGGCTTTGGACGGAGGTAAGGGGGAAGGTGTGGGCGCAGGTTTTGCACTTCTTGCGGTGGCAGGGGAAGAGGTAAGGGGGAAGGTGTGGGCGCAGGTTTTGCACTTCTTGCGGTGGCAGGGGAAGGTGTCGGGAGTGGAGGGTGGGTTGGTGCGGACATGGACCTAACAAAGGAGTTGCAGAGGGAATGATCTCTCTGCCATGCAGTTAGAGATGGGGAGGGAAATATGTTTGTGGTGGGAATCTGTTTGTAGGTGTAAGAAATAGCAGAGGATGATGTGATGTACCCGGGGGTTGGTGGGTTGGAAGGTGAGGATCAGCACCATTCCCCACCTCTTCCTCTGCTGCATTGATGACTGTATAGGCACCACATTGTGCTTCCACGAGGAGGTTGAACAGTCCATCAACTTCACAAACACCTTCTACCCCAACCTCAAGTTCACCTGGAATGTCTCAGACACCTCCCTCCCCTTTCTGGACCTCTCCATCTCCACTTTCGGCAACCAACTCAACACAGACATCTACTACAAATCCACTGATTCCCACAGCTACCTGGACTACATCTCCTCCCATTCTGCCTCCTGTAAAAACACTATCCCGTATTCCCAATTCCTCTGCCTCTGTCGTATCTATTCTCAGGTGGACGAATTCCACCAGAGAACATCCCAGATGGGCTCTTTCTTCAAAGATTGCATTTCCCCCGGCAAGGCAGCTTACATGTGGAGCAGCAGGAGATGGGGGAGATACTAAATGATTATTTTGCATCGGTGTTTACTGTGGAGAAGGACGTAGAAGATATAGAATGTGGGGAAACAGATGGTGACATCTTGAAACTGTCCATATTACAGAGGAGAAGGTGCTGGATGTCTTGAAATGTATAAAAGTGGATAAATGACCAGGACCTGATCAGGTGTACCCTAGAATTCTGTGGGAAGCTAGGGAAGTGATTGCTGGGCCGCTTGCTGAGAAATTTGTGTCATCGAAAGCCACAAGGTAGGTGCCGGAAGACTGGAGATTGGCTAACGTGGTACCACTGTTTAAGAAAAGTGGTCAGGAAAAGCCAGGGAACTATAGACCAGTGAGCCTGATGTTGGCAGTGGGCAAGTTGGAGGGAATCCTGAGGGATAGATTTACGTGTATTTGGAAAAGCAAGGACTGATTAGGGATAGTCATCATGACTTTGTGCATGGGAAATCATGTGTCACCAACTTAATTGAGTTTTTTGAATAAGTAATAAAGAGGATTGATGAGGGCAGAGCAGTGGACATGTTCTATATGGACTTCAGTAAGGTATTTGACAAGGTTCCCCATGGGAGACCGGCTAGCAAGATTAGATCTCATGGAATACAGGGAGAACTAGCCATTTGGATACAGAACTGGCTCAAAGGTAGAAGATAGAAGGTGGTGGTGAAGGGTTGCTCTTTAGACTGGAGGCCTGTGACCAGAGGAGTGCCACAAGGATTAGTGCTGGGTCCACTATTTTTTTGTCATTTATATAAATGATTTGGATGTAAGCATAAGAGGTATAGTTAGTAAGTTTGCAAATGACTTTCAAATTGGAGGTGTAGTAGACAGCGAAGAAGGTTACCTCAGAGTATAATGAGATCTTGATCAGGTGGGCCAATGGGCTGAGGAGTGGCAGATGGAGTTTAATTTCGTTCTATGCAAGGTACTGCATTTTGGAAAAGCAAATCTTAGCAGGACTTATACACTTAATGATAAAGGTGAAAGTGAATACTTCAAATGCTGGAGCTTAGAGTCAAGAGTGTGGTGCTGGAAAAACACAGCAGGTCAGGCAGCATCCGAGGAGCAGGAAAAATCAACATTTTGGGCAAAAGCCCTTCGTCAGGAATGGCTTCCTGATGAAGAACCTTTGCCTGAAACATTAATTTTCCTGCTCCTCGGATGCTGTCTGACCTGCTGTGCTTTTCCAGCACCACACTCTTGACATAATGGAAAAGACCTGGGGAGTGTTGCTGAACAAAGAGAGCTTGAAGTGCAGGTTCAGAGGGCAGAGCAGTGGACATGTTCAATATGGACTTCAGTAAGGTAGTTGACAAGGTTCCCCATGGGGTTCCGGTTAGCAAGATTAGATCTTGAAAGTATCCTTGAAAGTAGAGTCGCAGGTAGATAGGATAGTGAAGAAGGTGTTTGGTATGCCTTCCTTTATTGAGTACAGGAGTTGGGAGGTCATATTGCGGCTGTACAGGACAATGGTTAGGCCATGTTTGGAATATTGCGTGCCATTCTGGTCTCCTTCCTGTCGGAAGGATGTTGTGAAACTTGAAAGGGTTCAGAAAAGATTTACAAAGATGTTGCCAGGGTTAGAGGATTTGAGATAAAGGAAGAGGCTGAAAAGGCTGGGGCTGTTTTCCCTGGAGCATTGGAGGCTAAGGGGTAACCTTACAGAGGTTTATAAAACATGAGAGGTATGGAAAAGATAAATAGACAAAATCTTTTTTTCCTGGGGTGGGGAGACCTAAGGGGCAACGTTTTCATGCAGAGGGTGGTGTGTGTATGGAATGAGGTGCCAGGGGAAATGGTGGAGGTGATACAATTGCAGAATTTAAAAGGCATCTGAATGGGTATTTGAATAGGAAGGGTTTAGAGGGATATGGGCCAAGTGCTGGCAAATGGGACTCGATTAGGTTAGGATATCTGGTCGGCATGGACGAGTTGGACCAAAGGGTCTGTTTCCATGCTGTATATCTCTCTGACTCTATGACGTGGTTAATGATGCCTTCCAACGCATGTCCTCCACCTCCCGCACCTCTGCCCTTGAACCCCACCCCTCCAAATGCAACAAGGTCAGAACTTCCCCCATCCTCACCTTCCACCCCACCAACCTCTGGACACATCAAATCATCCTCCAACATTTCCGCCATCTACAAACAGACCCCAGCACCAGGAATATATTTCCCTCCCCACCCCTATCTGTGTGCCGGAGAGACCATTCCCTCTGCGACTCCCTTGTTAGATCCACACCCCCTACCTTCCCCTCCCCACCCCCACCAACCCACCCTCCACTCCCGGCACCTTCCCCTGCCACCGCAAGAAGTGCAAAGACTGCGCCCACACCTCCCCCTCCTTACCTACGTCTAAGGCCTCAAAGGATTCTTCCACATCCGACAGAGATTTCCCTGCACTTTCACACAAGTCATCTATTGTGTCCGTTGCTCCCGATGTGCTCTCCTCTACATTTGGGAGACAGGACGCCAACATATTGAACATTTCAGAGAACATTTCTGGGACACACGTACTAAATAACCCCACCGCCTTGTGGCCGAACACTTTAACTACCCTCCTGACCATGTCCTGGGCTGCCTCCACCGCCAAACCCTAACCACCTGGGTCTGGAGGAAGAATGCCTCATACGTATGGGCCCCAGCTATGCCTGTCTCTTTGTTGGCTACGTACAACAGTCGATCTTCTGTAATTACACAGGCACCACTCCCCACCTCTTCCTCCGCTACATTGATGACTGCATTGGCGCCACCTCATGCTCCCGCGAGGAGGTTGAGCAATTCATCAACTTCACCAACACATTCCACCCTGACCTTAAATTTACCTGGACCATCTCTGACTCCTCCCTCCCCTTCCTGGACCTCTCCATCTCCATTAATGACGACCGACTTGAAACTGACATTTTTTACAAACCCACCGACTCCCACAGCTACCCGGCATTGGTGCCAGGAATCAAGGAGACCTGGATAGTGGTGACTACTCCTGCCTCTGACAAGAGGAAAGGCAGGAAGAGAATTGTACCATCGCAGCATGATGCTGTGGTAATGAGATGAGTTTCAGATAATAATGTGAGAAAACCCATTAAGGCTCCCACCGAGAGAAAGTCTCCATGTCTTACAAGCCAAGGATTGCAGCCCGAACCAAATCAACTTCACTATCCCTACATTCACGACATAGTGAACTTAAAACATTCAATGGCCTTCAAAATTGCTCAATTATTCCTAACCAGCCTAAACAACTACCAGATTTTGGACAGCAAGTTTACACTTTAGAATTATTATTAGTAATGTAAGTTTAGCAAAAAACATAGAGCCAGTGCTTCCAAATAAACCTTTTGGACCATAACCTGTTGTTGTATGATTTTTAACTTTGTATACCCCAGTCCAACACTGGCATCTCCAAATCAAGACTTTTAAATGCTGTAATTGTACCAGCCTCCACCACTTCTTCTGGCAGCTCATTCCATTCATGCACCTCCCTCTGCGTGAAAAATTGTCCCTCAGATCCTCTCTGAATCTTTCCCCTGTCACCTTAAACTTGGACTCCCTTACCCTTGGAAAAAGGCCTTGACCATTCATCCTCTCCATACCCCTCATGATTTTATAAGCATCTATAAGGTTACCCCTTAGCCTCAACACTCCAGGGAAAATAGCCCCAGCCTATTCAGCCTCTCCCTATAACTCAAACCTTTGAATCCTGGCAACATTCTTGTAAATCTTTTCTGAACCCATTGAAGTTTCATAATATCCTTCCTGAAGCAGGGAGATCAGAATTGAACACAGTGTTCTAAAAGTGGCCAAATGGACAACAAGGAACTTGAATCAACATCTACAATCGAAGTCCAATCTTCTTCGATCACAAACTTCCACTCTCACACTGACAGTCAGACACAGTTAAGGAATAAATTTATACAAACTGCATTAAGTTGTCCATTTGATAAGCATTTCAATGATAAATAATAGGTCTTTAGGAAATCCTGACATGATGTGTTATATTATAGGCACATATGATTGTGTCTCTTGCTTGATTTCCAAAGTCACTGGTCAATGCAAACAGCTTCCACAGACATCTGGGGCATTTCACTTACTTATTAAAACTGGAATTCTTTTCTCAGAATTTTTAACAAATTGATAACAGCCGAATAACTCAAGACAACAAAACCGACAAACAGCTTCCTAGTCTGGCAGTTTCTAAAGCAAAACTGTGCGCTGCCCAAGGCCCCACTGAGAGCTTGTTCAGTCTTTGATTTTAGTTTTTCAATATTTTCTGCGGTTGGCTAGTCAGCACCAGTCCTCCCTTGATTGATCAATTCTGCATCCAATCAGCTGCCAGTCCTTGAGCATAACAGCATCTTGGTACTGCTCTGTCTGTAGTGTCATTCCAGCAGTAATTAATTAGCATTATCTTTCCAGGCTAGTTCCCATCAGCAAACATCAGTCTTTTGGTCTCTTCCCAAAAATTAAAGAAAAATAGTGATGATCTCACATGGAACTTGCAAGACTGACACCTAACAACATTCAGCTCCATCATCCAGAGCTGCTGCAATTTCCATTCTGTGCACTTGCCCTACACTATCTGAGCTGGTTTCTCCTTTTTGTGTATACTTTATATACCCATGTAGTGGTTTGGTTACTTATTGTAACCAGTTAATGGTTAATGATTGCTGGGGGTGAAGGAGAGAAGGTTATTCTAAGCTCTTAAAGTATTTGGTATGAAATTATTGTAAAGATTAACTTTTTTTAGTTTACTTTATTTGTGATTGTGGATTTAACAGGAAAACAGAGACTGAGGAAGGAATAGCTATACACTTCAAGTAAGTTACTGAAAGACTTTGTAAGTTGTGTTTATACTGTTGCTGGGGGAATGTGTAACAGGGGACGGCATGCCTCCAGCTTATGTATACAAAGTGAGATTCAACTGGCAACAGATTGCTGATTGGTTTGTGAAGCTGTGACCAGTTGTGGATGACAAAGACCACCAATTATCTTAGATTGGCTTAGAATCATAGAGTAGAGAAGAGGCTCTTCGGCCCATCAAACCAACAGTGCTAATGGGTAACTGAACAACTTGTAGGTGTGAGCCAACACTGAAAGAAGGCTTCAGAATGCTTAAACCAATTGGCATCTCTCTCCAATAAAATACTTCAAGTCTGAAGAAAGCCGGTTCATTATCTCCCACCAGTTGCTATAAGCTGTTGTTTTCAAATCAATAAGTCGGAGACTTTAAAATTTGTGAACTAGTTACTCTGTGTCTCCTGTGAGGATTTGGGAAACCGAAGGAATCCCTCCATTGAAGGGGTTTCACAGAATAACTGGCACCATTGTACTGCTTCCCCAGTATTTTTCCATCCACTCAACACCAATTTTCTTTTGTTCAATTTTGTCATTCTGTAATCGTGTGTAGGGAATTTTAGAAGGGACCCAGAGCTTTAACTATCAGCGTTGTATGTTGACAGTTCAAAGTTGTTTACCTGTGGTTAGAATCTATTTATTTGTAGTAAATAGTAATTCTTGTACAGATCCTGGTCCATATTTAAGACCATAAGACATAGGAGCAGAAGTAAGGCCATTCGGCCCATCGAGTCCACTCCACCATTCAATCATGGCTGATGGGCATTTCAACTCCACTTACCCGCATTCTCCCTGTAGCCCTTAATTCCTTGTAACATCAAGAATTTATCAATCTCTGCCTCGAAGACATTCAGCGTCCCAGCCTCCACTGCACTCTGTGGCAATGAATTCCACAGGCCCACCACTCTCTGGCTGAAGAAATGTCTCCGCATTTCATTTCTGAATTTAGCCCCTCTAATTCTAAGGCTGTGTCCATGGATCCTAGTCTCCCCGCCTAATGGAAACAATTTCCTCGCGTCCACCCTTTCCAAGCCATGTATTATCTTGTAAGTTTCTATTAGATCTCCCCTTAATCTTCTAAACTCCAATGAATACAATCCCAGGATCCTCAGCCGTTCCTTGTATGTTAGACCTACCATTCCAGAGATCATCCATGTGAATCTTTGCTGAACACACTCCAGTGCCAGTATGTCCTTCCTGAGGTGTGGGGACCAAATTGGACACAATACTCCAAATGGGGCCCAACCAGAGCTTTATAAAGTCTCAGTAGCACATCGCTGCTTTTATATTTTATATTATATTTACAGTTAGCCCGAGTCTATCTAGCAGGTAATTTGGGCATCTTGTATACTTGGATAAAATGGTTAACTTTGTGATGACTTAGGGAATAGCAGGGCTTGACTTTTTAAAAAAGTCATGCATGAGATGAGGGCATCGTTGGCTAGGCCAGCACTAATTGCTCAGAGGCTAATTAAGAGTCGACCACATTGCTGTGGGTCTGGAGTCACATGAAGGCCAGACCAGGTAAGGATGGTAGTTTCCTTCCTAAAGGGCATTAGTGAAACAGATGGGTTTTTTCAATAATCGTCAATGGATTTGTGGTCGTCATTAGACTCTTAATTCCAGATTAATTTATTGGATTCAAATTCCACCATGTACCATGGTAGGATTTGAACCTGGGTTCCTTGGGTCTCTGCATTAACAGTCCAGTGATAATGTCACGAGGCCATCACCTTCCCTGCATATATATCCCGTGAGTGAGGCATGACACAGTTCGGGTATACTTGGATGCAGTATAGAAGAAATGCAAACCAAATGGTGTTCTTCCTCCTGCAGCAAACTGTTTGTTTATTTAACATAAGGTGGGATATCAAAAGTAATATCTTGGTGAACTGCACTGAAAATTTGTATAATCCTACTTTATTACAGTGACAGCCACACCAGGGAGTTCCCTTGTTCTGCTACATTTGTACCCACTAAGATTTCTTCTCATATCCAGTAAAGGGTTCATGTTATGCAGGAGATTTTGGTGAAGCATAAAATTAGTTGCTTTCCTAAAGTCTAGTTTCTGTATATCCATTTGTGCTTTAGGCTACTGTCAAAGTCATGCATGGCCTCTTGCATAGTATACATAAGTTGCTCTCACAGGATTGTGCTTTCAGGAATCCATGCTGACTTATTTTCAGGATGTTATGTTCTTCAACATAGTTTACGATGTGGATGGAAATTAAACTCTCTAATACTTTACAGGAACCTGAAATGAATGGGATTAGTATTTAATTAGCAGAAAGTGATGGGTTGTCTTTTGTAAAGATAAGACAGATGATAGTGTACAGGGTTAATACACAGATTTGTAAATAGTAAGCTACATCAGTCAGTACGTAAGAGGCTACATGATCGAGAGACTTTGAAGAGCTATACTACGGTGCTAAGTCTAATCTTCTGAAGGCCTTAAACTCGAGCAGTTTCCTTTGGCTTATTAAGCACCCAAGCTTTTCCAAGATTACCACCACAATAATCGAGTTAGCAGTAAACCAATCTTTGGTAACCACTGCACCCCACCCTCCATACATTTACTGATAAGTTGCATAGTCCAGTATTTGTTTGTGCTAATTCTTCAACACAACCTTTCATTAAGCACACTGATATTTTACCAGGTCCTCATGATCTATTCCCTTTGGAGTTTTAATAATCCAGTTTTCTCTTTGCCAAAGGCTAATATTGTTGTGCAAGGTGATGGGGGTGGGGAAGGATGTAGTGGATTTTTGATTGAACTGTGAGCTGGCCATTCATGGTGCTTATTCAGGGTTGTTGCATTCCTGTAACTATCAGATGAGTCCTTGTACTGTTTGCAATGGGAATGTTTGAAAACAATCTATTGTGCATAACAAAGAACTAGAACTTTTGGGGTTGTGATGTTTGGTATTTATTGTATCTTGGATGTGTACGTTTTGACTTTTGTCCAGCTCCCATTCAGTATTATTTTGAAGCTTGCGGAAAACATTTCATTGTTTATTTTCCCTTTTTTTGGCTGAATTATAGACTTTTGCATTTTGTCTTATATCTGAATAGGCTGGAACTTAATATTTTGTCCCATCTATGTGGCAGGTGAACTGTGTGACTCAACCTTCACAGATTCCAGTACAGCAGTAAAATGTGGCACACTGCAATGTACATTCACATTACAGTTAGTTCCCAGCTCTTTACAAATAATAATGCTTTGTTTTACTTGGAATGTGGGATCTGACAGCATTTATGGTGGCGTTTTGTAGGGTGTCCAGTACACATCTAAGCATCTGCCTTCAACTCTCTTGCATCACTGACAAATCTTCCTTGCTATAGGAGTACGCTTGGCCTTTTCAAATTAACCATAACATTTTCTCTTTGATATGACTGCTGGTTATTCACTCATGCCAGGTTTGGATCATTTCAGTACTTTTAACACAAGCTGGTCAGAATGTGAGATGCTTGGTCTCCAGCATGTGGGTACTTGAGTATGTTGCCAATTGTAAAAATATGGCTGCTGAGTGATAATAAATCTCACACAATCCAGTTATTCCATTGCCCAGGATGACAAGTAAGGCAGGCGTTCGTTACCAGTGGGACATCTCCATGTTGATGGTGAGAGCCAATTGCTGGAATAGCCTGAGCGGTGGGAACAATTCAGGCCGGAACCAAGTGTCGGGGGTTCCTATGAGTTGGATTTGGGGAGATGTTTGACGCGGTGCACCATGGCCGGTTTCGTGCTGAAGAACCGCAGGACGACTCTGGAAAGAGCCGAGAAGTTCATCTCCGCCGAATATTTCACCGACATCAACCTGCGGGGCCGGTGAGTGAACAGCGTCGGCCGCCCGGGGACTGGGCTCCGACAAACCGGCTCCTTATACCCGCCCGGGGCCCGGCGACCGGGGACAGGGGCAAATGAAGGGGCCGAATCGACCCAGTCCGTCCCGACCAAAAAAAATCCACGACAACCAGCTACACCCCCCCCCCACACCCCCCCTCCACCCACAGACCCACACACACTTCCCCCCCCCCCACACCCCCCCACTCCCCCCCCCACACACACCCCCCCGCACCCCCCCCCCGCACAACCCCCGCACCCCCCCCCGCACACACCCCCCCCCGCACACACACACACCCCTGCACACCCCCTCCGCACACCCCCCTCCGCACCCCCCCCGCACACCCACCCGCACCGCCCCCGCACCGCCCCCGCACCCCCCCCGCACACCCCCCCCGCACACCCCCCCCGCACACCCCCCCCCGCACACACCCCCCCCGCACACACACACCCCTGCACCCCCCCCTGCACACCCCCCCCCTGCACACCCCCCCCTGCACACCCCCCCCCGCACCCCCCCCCGCACCCCCCCCCGCACCGCCCCCCGCACCGCCCCCCGCACCCCCCCCCGCACCCCGCCCCGCGCCCCGCACCCCGCCCCGCACCCCCCCCCCCTGCACCCCCCCCTGCACCCCCCCTGCACCCCCCCCCTGCACCCCCCCCTGCACCCCCCCTGCACCCCCCCCGCACCCCCCCCCTGCACCCCCCCCCTGCACCCCCCCCTGCACACACCCCCCCCCGCACACCCCCCCCGCACACACCCCCCCCGCACACACCCCCCCCCCGCACACACACACCCCTGCGCACCCCCCCCTGCACACCCCCCCTGCACACCCCCCCTGCACACCCCCCCTGCACACCCCCCCTGCACACCCCCCCCGCACACCCCCCCCGCACACCCCCCCTGCACACCCCCCCCTGCACACCCCCCCTGCACACCCCCCCTGCACACCCCCCCTGCACACCCCCCCCCCACACCCCCCCCCCACACCCCCCCCTGCACACCCCCCCTCCGCACCCCCCCCCGCACCCCCCCCCGCACCCCCCCCCCCCGCACCCCCCCCCCCGCACCCCCCCCCCGCACCCCCCCCCCGCACCCCCCCCCCGCACCCCCCCCCCCGCACCCCCCCCCCGCACCCCCCCCGCACCCCCCCCCCGCACCCCCCCCCGCACCCCCCCCCGCACCCCCCCCCTGCACCCCTCCCCCTGCACCCCCCCCCCTGCACCCCCCCCCCTGCACCCCCCCCCTGCACCGCCCCCCGCCCGCACCGCCCCCCGCCCGCACCGCCCCCCGCCCTTCAAGAGGTTGTAACAAAATGATTAGTAGTTGTTGCTGGTTGATTTTTCTCAAACGTTTCTTCTCCTGTCTGGATGACATCTTCAATGCTGTATAGCCTACAGATGAAGTGCTGTTGTGATATGCCCAGAATTTATGCAGTCCTGTCTGTCAAGGCAGGTCTATTGGTTCTATAGATGGGGCCTTTTTCAATATGTTTGTTTATGGAACCATTGGGTGAATACCAGGCCTCCAGGAATTGCCGAACGTGTCTTTATTTTGCGTGTCCTAGTATTGTAATGTCCCAGTTAAGTTGGTGTCCTTCATTGTCAGTGTGTATTAATATGATCAGGGAGCACCTCTGGGCCACCCGGACGAACCAACCCAACCAACCTGTGGCACAGCATTTCAACTCCCCCTCCCACTCCACCGAGGATATGCAGGTCATTGGACTCATCCACCGCCAAACCACAACAACCCGACGGTCGGAGGAGGAGCGTCTTATCTTCCGACTGGGAACCCTCCAACCGCAGGGGATGAACTTGGACTTCACCAGTTTCTTCATCCCCCCTCCCCCCACCTTGTCTCAGCCGGATCCTTCCAGCCCGGCACCGCCTTCCTGACCTGCAGTCTTCTTCTTGACCTCTCCGCCTCCACCCTACTCCGACCTATCACCCTCACCTTGACCTCTTTCCACCTATCACATTTCCAACTCCCCTCCTCCAAGTCCCTCCTCCCTACCTTTTATCTTCTCCTGCTGAACACTCTCTGCTCATTCCTGAAGAAGGGCCTGTGCCCGAAACGTCGAATCTCCTGTTCCCTTGATGCTGCCTGACCTGCTGTGCTGTTCCAGCAATAAAGTTTCAACTTTGATCTCCAGCATCTGCAGACCTCACTTTCTCCCTGTATTAATATGACGTTGAACTTATCATGTTGTTTTGTTGCAAGCTGATGCTCATATATTCTGGTGGCAGGTTTCCTTCCTGTTTATCCTATCTCCTGTTTCCCACAGTTGCTGCATGGTATATCACACTCGTCCTGCATGGTGTGGGTATAGGGTCTTTTGTCCTGGATAGTAGCTGGCGATGTGTAACTGTTGGTTTGTGTGCTGTCATTATTCCCAGAAGGTGTAGGAATCTAGTAGTTAGTTTTGAGATGTTTCTAATGTAAGGTAGGGTAGTCAGAGTGTTGGGGCGCACAGGTTATCTTGGTGGTGTTTGTATGCCAGGCATTGACAGATGAAGCTGTTAGGGTACCCATTATTAGCAAAGGAAGACTGATTAGCAAGGTTAGATCTCATGGAATACAGGGAGAACTGGCCATTTGGATACAGAACTGGCTCAAAGGTAGAAGACAGAGGGTGGTAGTGGAGGGTTGTTTTTCAGACTGGAGGCCTGTGACCAGTGGAGTGCCACAAGGATCGGTGCAGGGTCCTCTACTTTTTGTCATTTACATAAATGATTTGGATGCGAGCATAAGAGTAAGTAAGTTTGCAGATGACACCAAAATTGGAGGTGTTGTGGACAGTGAAGAGGGTTACCTCAGATTACAACAGGACCTGGACCAGATGGGCCAATGGGCTGAGAAGTGGCAGATGGAGTTTAATTCAGATAAATGCGAGGTGCTGCATTTTGGGAAAGCAAATCTTAGCAGGACTTGTACACTTAATGGTAAGGTCCTAGGGAGTGTTGCTGAGCAAAGAGACCTTGGAGTGCAGGTTCATAGCTCCTTGAAAGTGGAGTCGCAGGTAGATTGGATAGTGAAGGCGGCGTTTGGTATGCTTTTCTTTATTGGTCAGAGTATTGAGTACAGGAGTTGGGAGGTCATGTTGCGGCTGTACAGGACATTGGTTAGGCCACTGTTGGAATATTGCGTGCAGTTTTGGTCTCCTTCCTATCGGAAAGATGTTGTGAAACTTGAAAGGGTTCAGAAAAGATTTACAAGGATGTTGCCAGGTTTGGAGGATTTGTGGTATAGGGAGAGGCTGAACAGGCTGGGACTGTTTTCCCTGGAGCATCGGAGGCTGAGGGGTGACCTTATAGAGGTTTACAAAATTATGAGGAGCATGGATAGGCTAAATAGACAAAGTCTTTTCCCTGGGGTCGGGGAGTCCATAGAGGGCATAGGTTTCGGGTGAGAGGGGAAAGATATAAAAGAGACCTAAGGGGCAACGTTTTCACACAGAGGGTGGTACGTCAGTGGAATGAGCTGCCAGAGGAAGTGGTGGAGGCTGGTACAATTGCAACATTTAAGAGGCATTTGGATGGGTATATGAATAGGAAGGGTTTGGAGGGATATGGGCCAGGTGCTGGCAGGTGGGACTAGATTGGGTTGGGATATCTGGTCAGCATGGACGGGTTGGGATATCTGGTCAGCATGGACAGGTTGGACTGAAGGGTCTGTTTCTATGCTATACACCACTATGATTGTATAAGTATTCCTCTTTTTTGCGGAGGTTTCAGGTGTTGCAGTGTATTATAGCTCATTTAAACAAAGTCTAGACACAGCTCTGTTGTGGACATTGGGATGATTACTGTTGTATTTGAGAATCTGGTCTGTGTGTGTGTCGCCTTTCTGCACACCCTGGTAAGGATTCACCGTCGTTCGTTCGTTGTACCAGTGCGTCTAAGAACGGGAGTTGGTCGTCTTTCTCTTCTTCTCTGGTGAACCTGATCCCGGTGAATATGCTGTTAATAAGGTGTGCTTTCTAACTTGGCCTGTTTAATGATAATGGCGGTATTGTCCACGTATCTGATCCATACTTTGGTCTGTATCTGGAGGAGGGCTGAACCATTGCAGCTGATCCAGTGTAGGTGTCCCATACAGTAATTTTTTTTCTTTCTCTCTGTTGTACTTTATTATAAGTACTTGCTGGGCCATTTGAGAGGGAATTGAAGAGACAATCACCTTGCTGTGGATGTGGAGTCTTATTGAGCCAGACTGTGTAAGGATGGTAGATTTCTTCCTCTGACGTTATCAGTGAACCACCTAGATTTGTATGACAATTGATGATAGTCTTGTGGTCACCATTACTAATGCAGACTTTGTATTCCAGAGTTAATCATTGAGCTTAAATTCCACCAGCTGCCATGGTGGGATTTGAACACATGTTTCTGTAGCATTAATCAGGATCTCTGGGTTACCAGTCCAGTAACACAACCAATATGGCGCCATCCTTGAAAGAATCAAGTCCTCTGTCTAGTGACGATTATACACTCTATGTTCTGTGAGACAGGATTGTAACAAGTCAGCTTAGAATTTTGTAGAAGCCCTATACTGTGGAAACAGGCCCTTCAGCCGAACAAGCCCACACCAACCCACTGGAGAGTAACCCACCCAGACCCATTCCACTCCCCTATATTTACCCCTGACTATTAATCTACACTCTGGGCAATTTGGCACGGCCAATTCACCTCACCTGCACATCTTTGGATTGTGGGAGGAAATCAGAACACCTGGAGGAAACCCACACAGACACGGGGAGAATGTGCAAACTCCACACAGTCAGTTGCCCGGGGCTGGAGTCGAACCCAGGTCCCTGGCGCTGTGAGGCAGCAGTGCTAACTATGAGCCACCGTGCCACCGTTTTTGACATACTGCAGTATGCTTGTCCAGTTTGATTTGAATACCCTGATGGTGGCATTAATTTGTACTTGTTCCCCTTGTGTCTTTTGTAGGCTGTTTGGTGCTTGCTGTCCAGTTGAATCACTTTCCTATTTTCTGACACCCTCACGCATCCTGTATGAAAATGCTGTGATGCAAGAATTTATTCCTGCTAAGGTTGGAGATTCCTTCGGACCAACGTAAGTACACAAGAGGAAAGCATATTGCCTGATTTGAGGAATTTTTAATTAATTTTAAAAATACTTTTCTGTACCAAAAATTTGTGTTAATGAAAACCTAGCTCTCCAGTTCAGTCTCGTTTACTTGTACCCAGGTTATACTTCTTTTTCATTTCGTTTGCATTCATTTCATCTTTATAAATAGCAAATGTTTTCTCTTGTGCTGGGGAACTGCCACTTGTGTAATGGGAAGTCTGAACATAGATTTAATATGATGCCAATTCTCTTAGTCTCACAATTGACCTTTTTTCCTGTAGATGGTGGACGTCCTGGTTCAGGGTGACACTGACCATTCCGAAGGCTTGGAAAGGTGAAGAGGTGCACCTTGTGTGGGAGAGTGATGGAGAAGCATTGTTGTGGAGAAATGGCATTCCAGTACAGGTATGGTAAATTGACAACAGCAAAATACTGTAGAGACTTAAATGTGGAAATCTGAGAAAAAACCTAAAAACTCTGGAATCATTCAATGGGTTAGACATCATTCATGAAGAGAGAAGCAGAGTTAATACTTCAGGTTGTGACCTTTCACCAGAACTGGGAAAACTGATGAAATGCTATTTCTTTTTCCTGTACAGTGTCTGTGTATTTTCAGGATCTTTTGTGGTGAGTCTGGTATATTAATTTGTATGGAATATAAATGAATATTGAATCAAAAGTATTTTTTTGTTTAATAAACTCACTGTCATTTATTTAAACTCTTGTTTAGCTCAGGAATGTCTAATGTTTGCTGTTTTGCATGGATATATTTTTGATGACACTATTTGAGTCACGTATTAATTTCAGTGACTCCCTCAAATCTCCACTTATCTGGATGTGTGAGTTCCCAGCAGCGTTTACGAAGCTTGATAGCATCTAGGATGCTTGGCCAGCACCCCACTGACTGCCTTAAATATTCACCCCATCCACTTATGGGGCAGCAGTCTGTAACCTCCACAAGATGCACTGCTGCAACTCACTAAGATTCCTTCAACAGCACCTTCCAAAAGTGGGACCTTTCCCATCATGAAAGACTAGGACAGCAGATATGTGGGAATACTACCACCTTCAAGCCACACAGCATGTCGGAGCGACATCACCATTTCTTCACTGTCATTCATGAATTCCTGAAATTTCCTTTTATGACAACAGTGTGGGTGTACCTATACTACATGGATTGCAGAGGTTCAAGAAAGTGGCTCATTACCATCTTCTCAAAGGCCATTAGGATAGGCAAGAAGTTCACCTTGTTAGAGATGCCTCACATCCTATAAAAAAATTCTTGTTACAAATAAATGTATGCCACAAATGTATTTATTGAACAATTATTTTCTATTGTGGAGTATTCATGGACTTGAAGCACTCACAACAATTTAAAGAATCTGCCATTTTTGTCTACTAATTTTATCAACAAACATGCAAAAATATTATGTCTCACCTGCACACAATATTTAATATGAATATGAAGATTAAATATCCAGTGTTGGTGTGTATTACTCACATTTATTTAATGATCAGAAGTGCTGTTAATTTGGATTTCTAATGATGCTGTAGAGGAATTTTGTAAAACGTAAAATGTCATTATCTTCTGATATAAAAACATGTTATTAAACTATGTCTTTCCAGTTCCTGTGCCTAATGGCAGAAGTGAATAGACATATGTTGGCTCATTATATGGGTAGTAAGTTTCTCAGAGCATGTCCTATAATATTGAGAATTGGGTGATTCAGAGAGAGTGACAGAGACAATAATAGGGAGAAACACAGAAAGACAGAGCTGAAAAGAGAGACAGAATGGAAGGCAGTGGGGGGACAGAGTATCAAATACAGTGAGAGGGAGAGAGACAGAGAAGGTAAGAGAATTTTCAGAAACTAAATGAGAATGATGGAAGAGGTCTGTAGGGAAGTGATTCAAGGATTCGAGCAAGTCAAGGTCTGTTCGTGTGTTTCATTCTGTTTTGCTAACCCTGCATGCAGAAGAAAGGTTTCAATGTATTCAATCATTTGTAAATCTCACTACTCCACAGTGCACCATTTCCTCTGGTGTTGTGTTATGCCAAAAAAGCCATTATTGCCTTCTAGAACATTTTGCATACTTGCAGATATTCTAGCTGTTTGGAAATATGTGGAAAAACTTTCACTCGTTACTATCTCAGTATCAAACAAGATGACGTCCTGTATTTAGTATTTATAGTGAAATTGTGGAAGCATTAAAGATCAAATGAATGGTTTTGGTTGAAATTATGGTTAGAGGAAATGTCCTCACCTATTTTGATGTGGCCAGCACATAGAAGCCAAGAATAAAATGTTGTTCCTTCTTTATGTCTGATGGAACAGGATACTTAAATGTTGCTTAAGAGAAAGACATGTTATTGAAGTTTCTTGTCTTGTGCTTGGGGCAAACACAAGAATGCCAAATTTAAAATGATCACAACAATTGCTACATAAGGAATAGTTTGGCAAACTGGTTGTGCTTGGCCAAGGTGTTGTCATGGCGAATGTAATAGGTGACTATGAACTTCCAGATAATTGAGAAGAGGCACAAGGCTTGAACATATTCCTTTGCTTTGCTAAGCTTTGGCAGCATCTGTTTCTTTCAGCAACATTTAGGTTCTGTAATACCAGGTAACTGTTTGGATCAGGATGACTGGGAAGGATTGTGTAAGGTAAAGTACAGGAATAATTTTATTAGATTAGATTACTTACAGCGTGGAAACAGGCCCTTCAGCCCAACAAGTCCAAACCGACCCACCGAAGCGCAACCCACCCAGACCCATTCCCCTACATTTACCCATTCACTAACATTGCGGGCAATTTAGCATGGCCAATTCACCTGGCCCTGCACATTTTTGGATTGTGGGAGGAAACCGGAGCACCCGGAGGAAACCCACGCAGGCACGGGGAGAATGTGCAAACTCCACACAGTCAGTCGCCTGAGGCGGGAATTGATCCCGGGTCTCTGGCACTGTGAGGCAGCAGTGCTAACCACTGTGCCCCCGTGCTGCCAAGTGTCAGGTACAGTTACATAGTTACAAAATCGAGCATTGAATCTTTATTAAAGCCTAAATATCAAGTACATAGGAATTTCTTTAAAACATAATGCTTCAATCATCTAAAATGAATTATCTCATCAGGGACTGACCAAAGAAGGGGAGAAGATCAGCTATGTCCTGACAGAGAAACTCACAGATGAAGAACCTCACAGGTTAGCTTTCATACACATTTGGGTTTCGGCTATTATCCACTCTGTGTTCTCTAACAATTGGTTTCGTAACCTTTCTTAAAAACCTGTTGGACTGCAACCTGGTGTTGTGTGATTTTCAAATTTCTTATAAAGAGTATCTCAGAATTAATGGGTTTATTTCTTGGGACATACCATAACTGGCAAACATTTCTCCTTAGAGTTCTTCTAAATTCCTGTTTTGCTTTAGAGAATTCACTTATGTTCTCTCGTTCTCTCTCTCTCGTGTTCTCTCGTTTTTTCTCTCTCTCTCTCTCTCTCTCTCTCTCTCTCTCTCTCTCTCTCTTTCTCTTTCTCTCTCTCTCTTCCTCTTTTTCTCTCTCTCTCTTCCTCTTTTTCTCTCTCTCTCTTCCTCTTTTTCTCTCTCTCTCTTCCTCTTTTTCTCTCTCTCTCTTCCTCTTTTTCTCTCTCTCTCTTCCTCTTTTTCTCTCTCTCTCTTCCTCTTTTTCTCTCTCTCTCTCTTTCTCTCTCACTCACTCACTCACTCACTCACTCACTCACTCACGCGCACACACACACACACACACACACACACACACACACACACACACACACACTTTCTCTCGGTGTGTCTGATACTCTGTCTTTCTAATTCACTGACTTCCACTCTGTCTTTTTGCCTCTCTTTCTGCTGTTTCCCTATTTCTGTCCCTCTCTCTGCCAAAAGCTCCTGTTTCTCTTTTAGACATTAAAAAAATTACCATTATCTTAATACATTAAACATTCTGTAGAAAAGAATCTTTGTTATCCTGATTCCTCAGAGTAGGATATATTTTTAAAATGTATAATTTTACTACTACAGGTGAACTTTGGTCCCAGTCTTGGCACGAGTTGGATATAATCTCAGTTAGATACTGGTAGCGATTTTTTCCTATCAATTTGGTAAATGATTTTTTTGTTAATCATAACCAGGTTGTCTAAGGGAAGGAGATAGGAAAGTGGCTGGAGGTTATGTAATAGCAGGGTGAACTTCATGCTTGTTTGCAACCTGTGATTAGTTCATTTAGTAAATGATGTTCCATGGACATGTCTACAAGCTTCTCTCATGACTGTGATGCCTGTGTTTGTCCAGAGTTGCATTTATTGCAGACAGATGTATTTGCATACTCTCTGCAGCTTGGAGCTGTATGTGGAGCTGGCATGCAATGGATTGTTTGGAGCAGGGCAGGGCTCGATGATTTCAGCCCCGGATCCGAACCGCAATTTCACTCTCTACAAGGCTGAGCTGGTTGTCTTCAACAGAGACGTTCATGAGCTGCTGATTGACTTTGAGGTCCTCTCTGACATTGCAAAGGTACGGCTATATGGTAGTGTACTGACCTCCATTGGTGAGTCGAGACAACTCAAGCATTTTCTAAAAGGCAACAGTTATAGGAGCAGCAAGTACTACCACATAAAGTTTAAAACGGCTCTCTTTTCGAAGATATCTAGTCTGTAAATTTCTGCCCACCAAAGCCATTCTGATTTTTTGGGGCACAAATATACAAGTTTAGCAAGGTCTGTACTCTATCCACATAGGTCATGAGCTCCCATGCCCCTGAATTGGGTCCGCTGCATTGGAGGAGGCAAGAGGCCATTTTGGGATACGTGATCATTTAATTTTAAGATTAAAAATCTGTCCACTGGGAAGTGTGAACTGAACCAGTTTTTGTACAGAAATTCAAATCTTGCAGGATATTAAGTTCTTGCCCTCTGTTTAGGCAAGTACCACATTTTAATCCAGACCTTGACAGTGGTACATAACTTAAACTGATACTTCTAGTTTGGACTGAAATGGGGTTCCATTGTCATTAAGTCTTGGTTGAATCATTGTTGTATCTTTTTAATTCAATACGTTTCTTTTCCCCCAGTGATGAAGGCAAAACTAACCATGGTGTTAGCTGTGACTCACCTCTTAGTTAGAAGTTTGTGGGTTCACTTCCTGCTATGGAGATTTCAGCATGTAATCTAGTGTGACAACTCAGTGCAGTATTAATGGAGTGCTGCATTGCTAGAGATGCAGTCTTTTGGATAAGACATTAAACTAATTTCAGTGCATTCTGTAGACGTATTCGTGATTTTAGCTGTTACACATTATGAAGTTATAAAGCTTTTTGTACTACTTGTTCCCTCTTTTATCCTTAACTCCCTCTAGCACCTTGGCATTGAAAATCAGCATAGCTATCAAGCATTGTACACTGCCAATAAGATGGTGAATGCCTGTGATGTGGAAGACAGGAGCACATTTGCAGAAGTTCACAGATTGGCCAGTGATTTTCTTCAGCAAGAGAATGGCAAGAGTCAGCATACAGTGCATGCAATGGGACACTGCCACATTGATACAGGTCAGAAAAGATCAGCATATAGTCATGATTTGGAGATGCCAGTGTTGGACTGGGGTGTACAAAGTTAAAAATCACACAACACCAGGTTATAGTCCAACAGGTTTAATTGGAAGCACACTAGCTTTCGGAGCGACGCTCCTTCATCAGGTGATAGTGGAGAGCTCGATTGTAACACAGAATTTATAGCCAAAATTTGCAGTGTGATGTAACTGAAATTATACATTGAAAAGTTGATTGTCTGTTAAGTCTTTCATCTGTTAGAATACAGTGATAGTTTCACTTCTTTCATGTGTACATCACAAAACCTTTCTTTTAAAGTTGCATTCTCGGGAGCGTCGCTCTGAAAGCTAGTGTGCTTCCTATTAAACCTGTTGGACTATAACCTGGTGTTGTATGATTTTTAACAGCATATAGTCAGTCATTGAAAAGGAACTAGTGTTTACATTTCAGCCTCAATAAGGGTCTCTGCTCTCACAACGTATTTAATTGTTATCCCTCTATTTATAACCTTATAGTTACTGACATATATCCATAATTCAATGTACAGACCATTTAAACCCTTGGCTGCTCTACAGCTGCATTGCATCCAAAGTATTTAGTTCTGTATATGAATTATTTTGATTGCTTCAATTACATTACTAACTGAAAATACAGTTTACTGGTTCAGATGGTCCATATCGAAATAACATTATAGGACATCATTAACTTGAAAGGATGAAATAGCAAACAATAAGTTACGTTTATATAGCACCTTTTAACATGGATAAGGCTTTCAAGGATTTCCACAGAAACATCTTTGAACAAGATTTGTTTCCATATCAGAAAAGAAGGTATGTTTTCTCAAAAATGTCGATTCAAGGACCATTGTAAAAGTGTAAAACGAGCTTGAGGGAGGGCATCCCAGAGTCCAGAGCTTTCATTGCTGAGTGCACAGCCACCATTAGTAGAGCAACTAAAATAGGGAGTAAGCAAAAAGGTCAGTATTGGAGGAATTCAGGTATTTCAGCAGTTGTGAAGCTGGCGGATGTTTTAGAAGCAGGGACGGGCAAAGTTATGTAGGGATTTGAATTAAGGATGAAAATTTTAAATTTGTGGCATTGCTTAACCAAGAGCCAGTGCAGGATACCAAGCACAGTTTGAAAATACATACAGGTAGAAATGACTGCCAGTAGACTGGCAAAAAATCCAGTGTTGCAGTCTATCTTTAATCCATTGTCTGTAGTGTTATGAAGCTGTGGGTGTACTGTACCTTTAAGAGAATTAAAAGCTAGCAATGACCCCAGGACAAAGTGTTCTCAATAAGATAAAATGTAGCTAGGGTAGCTGGTTGCCTGAAAACGATAAAATAGATTTGAATTCTGCCAATCAGTTTAAATTATACTCTGAAAAATACCAAACTCCAATCCAGTTTGAGTTTAGTGCATTGACAATTTTAAAAGCCAATGACATGAACCGATGGTTTGGGGGTATAGGACTGGGGAAAATTGAACATTTGGGAGGAGAACTGCCAAGCCACCAGCATGTAAAAAGACTGCCCGAAATAAAGCTCTCGTAAAGGTATCTTTATCGATCAGTAACCTTTGAAGCAGAAATCCCGAAGAAGAAAAGAAGATTCAACATCTGATTGGCTTTTTGAAAAGTTAAATTTTGGTAGATCTTAATCGGGGAGTTTTATCGGACTAGTATTGTAGAATGGAAGGTTAAAGATAGGTTAGATTAAGGACTTGTAAATAGCTGTTAGTTAATTATTGTCTGTTATACTTTAAGAAATAAAGTTGTTAATTTTTACTTTTAACTAGTTCTTGGCCAATCGAACTTTCACCCATTACTGCACAGAATAAATCTTTTCTGTGTTGCTGCTTTTAAATTAAGCAGGAGAGTTTGCCCCATGTCGTAACAGTAGCCCATGTGTGTTGAATCTAGGCTGAGGGACTGTTGCATTGTCAATAGTGCTGTCCCTTGGATGAGATAATAAACCTAAGCCATGTCTGCCCTTTCAGAGGGAGATAGTGTTCGTGTATCAGATTTGAAAATGACCTGAGGAGCTCCCCTGGTGTCCCGGCTAATATACATCTCTTGGCCAATATCTAAAATTAGATTCTCTGCTCTTTATTGCAAAACTCTTTGTGGATCCTAGTGTGTGTAATTGGGAGGCAAGTTTCCTACAACACTTACTATGCTTCAGATTACTTCTTTAGCTACGACATTGTTTTTAGATGACTGTTAATTGTGAAAGGTGCTACATTAATGCAAGTTTCTTTCGAAGTATAGATCTTCCAACCACTTTGCAAAAATATTCGTCATTATAAAATCTTGATCTGGTGCACTCAGTGTGGTGCAGGGACACCCACAGTGCCATTTGGGGAGGGATTTCCAGGATTTTGACCCAGTGATAGTGAAGAAACAGTGATATATTTTCAAGTTAGGATGGCATATGTGTTGGAGGTGAACTTGCGGGTGGTGGTGTCCCTGTATATCTGCTGCCCTTGACCTTCTAGGTATTGGAAGTTGCAAGTTTGAAAGGTGATGTTAAGAAGTATATTTTGTAAGTGATACATATTGCTGCCACTCTGCATTGGTGGTATCACCTGCAAGATCACCTTGCTGCAATAAAGAGCAACTCTGTAAATATACAGTTAGTTTTGCTGAATTGAATCTTATTGTGTTTCTTCAGTGTTATAGGAATTGATTGTGTTTCTAAGTGAAAATATGAAACAAATGATCACAAGGTGGCATCCTAGTTTGCTTCTCCTGATTTTTAAAAATTTTCATTGAGGTCTGTGAATGTATAACTTCGGGAAGATGTGAAATAGCTGCTGAGTCATTATGATTCCCCCTTAAAATTTAACTCATAGAATCTTATAGCACGGAGGAAAGCCATTTGGCCCATCATTCTGGTGCCCGAGGGCCTCTTCAAGAGAATAAATAAATAAATTGGCAGCTCTGTATCCTTTTCTTCCTTCTTCTCATCATAGAGACTTAAGAAATTCACAGACCGGAAAAGGTCCTTCAGTCCATTGTCCCTGTCGGTGAAAAATGACCACCTTACTACTCTAATGCCATTTTCCAGCACTTGGCCCATTACCTCGTATGTCTTGGTTTTGTAAGTGCACCTCTAAATACTATGAGGCATTCTGCCTTGACCACCCTTACAGGCAGTGAGTTACAGTTTCCGGATATCGGTAGTATATCAGATTTGACTATGTGCGCTTGAATACAGAAGATGAAAGGGTGTTTATTAAGGTAATGAGTTGGATAAAGGAAAACTGTTTCCTTTGTGGAGGAATTTAGAGCAAGAGGGATGCAATCTTAAGGTTAGAGCCAGGTCAATCGGTTGCGATGTAAGGGAGCACTTATTTAGATAAATGAAATTGGAACATTCCCCTAAAAGGTTTTGGACTTGGGACCAATTGAAATTTTCAGAAAGGATGGATATTTGTTAGGTAAGGACATTATTGGATATAGATATGGAAAATAGTGTAAATGGTCTTACAGGTCATCCCTAAACTAGTTGAATGGAAAAGGGGATGAAAGGACTGCTACTTGTTTCTGGGTGCTCTGTGTGATTGGACTTAGTATTTTAATGTTTTTTTTATTTAACAGCTTGGCTGTGGCCTTACGAGGAGACTATTCGAAAATGTGCTCGGAGCTGGGTATCTGTACTTCGCCTCATGGAGAAAAACCCAAGCTTTATCTTTACTTGCTCTCAGGTGAGATGTGTGGTGATGTAATTTGAATTTTGCAGTTTTGTCTTCTATGCGCGTATGCATGTGCACAGACGTACACAATCAGTCAGGAGTGCAGGTCTCCTCATTATCCCCTCGTAACTGCTCTGTAATCACCAAAATGCAAGTTCAAAAGTGTGGAATTAGTTTGATGGTTCTCTGATTTTTTTTTTTCCCAATTTTGTTTTCAGAACGAAAGAACAACTTCAATCAGATTTAATCATAGCCCTAGGCTGATGTTGAAGCATATGTAACTCTTTCATCCATTTGTTTAGATTTGGTGAAGATGTTCTGTAGGTTCATAGAATTAGCTTAGATGGCGAAAGGGGTACAAAGAAAGAGTTAAAGATCCTGTATCTGAATGTACAGAACATTCACAACAAAAAATGGTTGACTTATTAGCACAGAGAGAAATAAATATATGACCTGATAGCCATTACGGAGACATGGTTGCAAAGTGACTAAGGCTAGGACTTGACTGTTGAAAAAAGTTGATGCCAGGGAATGATGGTAGGGTAGCTCTGTTAATTAAGGACATAATTAGTACAATAGTGAAAGATAACCATAGCTTGAAAGAGCGAAATATTGAATCAGTGTGAGTAGAGATAAACAAAAGGAAAGGTAAGAGGTCAGTTGTGGGAATAGACTATGGGTCCCTAACAGTAATTACAATGTAGGACAGAGCGGACAGGGATAAATAAATGAGATCTTGAAGAAAGATGTTATCAATAATCTTTGGTCACCATTCCTGGGTATGACCTCTCCTCCTGACAGGACAGATCCACTAGAAATAGCAGCACAATGATCTACAGTCAGGAGGGAGCTACCCTGGGAGTCATCAATGTTGATTCTGGACTCCATAAAGTCTCATGGCATTGGGTCCATCATGTTCTCCTGCATGTTGAATACCATATGGAGGATGTACTAAGGGTGACAGTGGTGCAGAATGTATTCTCAGTTGGGACTTTATTGTCCATCTCTAAGAGTGGACTGGCAGCACCACTTGAATTCTCAAGGGGTTAGCTACTAACCTAATCTGCAGCAAGTCATGAGAGAACCAACAAAAAGAAAAAAAGCTTCTTAATCTCATCAATTTGCTGTTGCAGATGCATTTGTCCATGACTGCAGTAGTGCACAATCATTGTGAAAAGCTAACCCTATCTTCATATTAGAGTTATCCTTCTTCCTGCTGTGTGACAGTATTACTGTGCTGAATGCTATACAAACTCAAGATAGGGTATCCATTGAGGTGCTGTGGGCCATCAGTCTCAGCAGAATTATATTCAAACACAATCTGTAATCTTAAGGCCCAGCGTATACCCATTCTACTGTTACCATCAGGGGATCAACTCTGGCTCAACAAAGTGTGCAGGCAAGCAACAAGAGCAATACCAGGCATACCTCAAAATAAAATGTCAGTTTGGTGTTTGTGTTCTGGCAGTGAGTGTGTCCACTTTAGTTTCTGATGGTTTAAAACCTCTCACCTTTTTTCAAAGTACAGTGTATTTGTTTTATTAGTATTGATTATACTTTCTGTTACTGTGACTGAGCTCAGCCTGAATATTGCACATGGCAGCATGCGATAAACTACAGTATTCCTACCTAGCCGATCATTGTTGGCTCTCCCTCAATTTGAGGATGATGTCTGTTCAGGGCCGTGAGTTGATGTCACAGCTGTGCACAGGCTGAACAGTCTGAGCTTGAAATGTATCATTGGGCTCAAAAGGACACAGTACTTTAGAACAGGAATTGGCTATGTGGTTCTTCAGGACTGCTTCTCTTTTTCTCTATTGCCTTTTTGCCTTATCATTAAGGTGTTTAGACTTGCCCACAAATCATGATTTATAGAATTCTTCAAATTGGCATCTTCACAAATTCAGCAAAATATATTTGAGGCAATGCGCAAATAGGAGCACTCTAGCTTGAGAGAATGTGAAAGTTAGTATATAAATGTCAATTCTTTCTTTTGTCATTATACCTTGGATTTAAGTGCTTAAAGTGTTCAGTGATAGAGGATGAGTATGATCTATTATCATTTCCTTTCACTTTCCAACAGGCACAGCAGTTGGAGTGGGTAAAGAGCTGGTATCCAGGTTTGTTCACACAAATCCAGGAGTTCGCTGAGAAGGGGCAGTTTGTCATAGTGGGAGGTACCTGGGTGGAAATGGTAAAGTATCAGATCTTTTGATTTGAAAAGCACTGCATGCCCCTGCCTAGCCACGTGACACTAAATGTCACATTGCCTCCACTGGTAATCCCAAATCAGAAGTTTAGAGGTTATTTTTCCTATTCCCAGGTTTGACAGCATAGATAGGCTGACATTCTGGATCAGTGGTGCTGGAAGAGCACAGCAATTCAGGCAGCATTCAACGAGCAGCGAAATCGACGTTTCGGGCAAAAGCCCTTCATCAGGAATAAAGGCAGAGAGCCTGAAGCGTGGAGAGATAAGCTAGAGGAGGGTGGGGGTGGGGAGAGAGTAGCATAGAGTACAATGGGTGAGTGGGGGAGGAGATGAAGGTGATAGGTCAGGGAGGAGAGGGTGGAGTGGATAGGTGGAAAAGGAGCTAGGCAGGTCGGACAAGTCCGGACAAGTCAAGGGGACAGTGCTGAGTTGGAAGTTTGAAACTAGGATGAAGTGGGGGAAGGGGAAATGAGGAAGTTGTTGAAATCCACATTGATGCCCTGGGGTTGAAGTGTTCCGAGGCGGAAGGTGAGGCGTTCTTCCTCCAGGCGTCTGGTGGTGAGGGAGCGGCGGTGAAGGAGGCCCAGGACCTCCATATCCTTGGCAGAGTGGGAGGGGGAGTTGAAATATTGGGTCACGGGGCGGTTTGGTTGATTGGTGCGGGTGTCTCGGAGATGATCCCTAAAGCGCTCTGCTAATGGCGCCCAGTCTCCCCGATGTAGAGGAGACCGCATCGGGAGCAACGGATACAATAAATGATATTAGTGGATGTGCAGATAAAACTTTGATGGATGTGGAAGGCTCCTTTAGGGCCTTGGATAGAGGTGAGGGAGGAGGTGTGGGCACAGGTTTTACAGTTCCTGCGGTGGCAGGGGAAAGTGCCAGGATGGGAGGGTGGATCGTAGGGGGGCGTGGACCTGATCAGGTAGTCACGGAGGGAACGGTCTTTGCGGAAGGCGGAAAGGGGTGGGGAGGGAAATATATCCCTGGTGGTGGGGTCTTTTTGGAGGTGGTGGAAATGTCGGCGGATGATTTGGTTTATGCGAAGGTTTGTAGGGTGGAAGGTGAGCACCAGGGGCGTTCTGTCCTTGTTACGGTTGGAGGGGTGGGGTCTGAGGGCGGAGGTGCGGGATGTGGACGAGATGCGTTGGAGGGCATCTTTAACCACGTGGGAAGGGAAATTATGCCCACCCTATCTCTTGCAACCTGGATTACACCTCTTCGCACCCTATCTCTTGCAAAAATGCCATCCTGTATTCCCAATTCCTCCGCCTCTGCCGTATCTGCTCCCAGGAGGACCAGTTCCACCATAGAACACACCAGATGGCCTCCTTCTTTAGAGACCGCAATTTCCCTTCCCACGTGGTTAAAGATGCCCTCCAACGCATCTCGTCCACATCCCGCACCTCCGCCCTCAGACCCCTCCCCTCCAACCGTAACAAGGACAGAACGCCCCTGGTGCTCACCTTCCACCCTACAAACCTTCGCATAAACCAAATCATCCGCCGACATTTCCGCCACCTCCAAAAAGACCCCACCGCCAGGGATATATTTCCCTCCCCACCCCTTTCCGCCTTCCGCAAAGACCGTTCCCTCCGTGACTACCTGGTCAGGTCCACGCCCCCCTACGACCCACCCTCCCATCCTGGCACTTTCCCCTGCCACCACAGGAACTGTAAAACCTGTGCCCACACCTCCTCCCTCACCTCTATCCAAGGCCCTAAAGGAGCCTTCCACTCCCATCAAAATTTTGCCTGCACATCCACTAATATCATTTATTGTATCCGTTGCTCCCGATGCGGTCTCCTCTACATCGGGGAGACTGGGCGCCTCGTAGCAGAGCACTTTAGGGATCATCTCCGAGACACCCACACCAATCAACCAAACCGCCCGTGGCCCAACATTTCAACTCCCCCTCCCACTCTGCCGAGGACATGGAGGTCCTGGGCCTCCTTCACCGCCGCTTCCTCACCACCAGACACCTGGAGGAAGAACGCCTCATCTTCCGCCTCGGAACACTTCAACCCCAGGGCATCAATGTGGACTTCAACAACTTCCTCATTTCCCCTTCCCCCACTTCATCCTAGTTTCAAACTTCCAACTCAGCACTGTCCCCTTGACTTGTCCGGACTTGTCCGACCTACCTAGCTCCTTTTCCACCTATCCACTCCACCCTCTCCTCCCTGACCTATCACCTTCATCTCCTCCCCCACTCACCCATTGTACTCTATGCTACTCTCTCCCCACGCCCACCCTCCCCTAGCTTATCTCTCCACACTTCAGGCTCTCTGCCTTTATTCCTGATGAAGGGCTTTTGCCCGAAACGTCGATTTCGCTGCTTGTTGAATGCTGCCTGAATTGCTGTGCTCTTCCAGCACCACTGATCCAGAATCTGGTTTCCAGCATCTGCAGTTATTGTTTTTACCTATATAGGCTGACAGTCCATGTACATTATTGAGAGAAGGCTTTTTCATTTCAAAAGACCATAATGTCAGAATAAGTGATTGCCTATTGAAACAGAGATGTGGGGGAAATCTATTCTGTCAGAGGGTGGTTAATCTGTGGCATCCCTTACCATGAAGAGCAATAAAGGTTTGGATGTTAAGAATATTTAGGGCTGAGATCGACAAACGTTTAATTCAGTAAACAAGCCAAGGGTTCTGGGGAAAAGTGGAGATGAGGATCATCAAATCGAGCATGATCCCATTGAATGGCAGAGCAGACCTGATGGGCTGATTGTCCTATTTCAGTCTGCTCCTCCATTTTATGGTCTTGTGTCTCAGTGAGGCCTGCTACGAATTCATATGTTTAAGTGCACTTCTTTGGGTGAGATGCAAAGACAAGTATTGTGTTAAAAAGCAGAGGTTTACCTCCCTGCCACCCCAAGAATTAAAACTGAAACACTCAAAGAGGAGTACCTCACCCTATAATGTGTAAAATGAGTCTGAAAAATGGTATAACCTGCTTCAACTTCTAGTGGTTAAATAAAATACATCCCTGACACTCATTCCAAAATCAACAAGTAACAATTTATTTATCTAATTCTAACAATGAACAAATTAACTAACTTATTAACAAACTGAATAAATCCTTTCTACCTGCTAACTGTTCCCAAATAAAACAAGATTCTAATGGTATACTGTTCCAATAAATATAATTTCCATTCATATACAGAAAAAACATAATTTAGTCTCTTGAAATTACAGCCAGGTTACATGTCTTCCAAAATGTTTGGTGCCTTCTCCCATTGATCCTTCTGTCGGGGATGCTTCCTCCAATTCTTCTGTTAGAAATACCTTCTTTATTTACATGGCACTTTCTCTATTACATCGATGACTGAGAGAGCCGATTTCTCTCTGGAGAGCTGAGGGTAGTTAGCCCTTGGGTCTTGGCCAACTGCCCCCATCTTTTATACCCTTGATGACATATCAATATTTCTGACAATAAGATTCGTCTTATATTGTCAAAACCATCAGATTTAATTTTAATAAGCTTTTGGTATCCAGGTGTCTGGTTCAAATTGATTGGCTAAATTCAAAAACTACTCCTGGCCTGCTGATACAAATGTTTCAGTTCAGGCTGTCTGTGTCCTTACATTTAAATCTCTAAGCAAAGAAGCAATGCCATCTTTTAAAAGGGCCACGCAATGCTTTCCCTATTTTACAATTTTATAAACACAAAATTCTAATTCTTGTCTCCCAATCCGAAGGGTCTTTTTCAGTGCTGTACATCTCTATGACCTTTCAAAGAAGAGAGTTTGAAAAATACACATCCCTCAGAGAAAAATATTCTCCTCATCTCGGTCTTAAATGAGTAACCCTTCTTCTAGAATCACCCACAAGAGGATACATTCTCTCCACATGGACCCTGTCAGGATCTTGTATGTTTTAATCAAGTTACATGTTTCTGTTCTAAACTCCAGTGGATACAGCTCTACCTTGCCTGGCTTTACCTCAGGAGATAATGTGCCCAATCCAGCTATTAATGGAGTAAACCTTCTCTGAACTGCCTCCAATGCATTTACAGCTTTCCTTAAAGAATGAGACCTGAAGAGTCTACCATACTGCAGATGTAATCTCACCAAAGCGTATACGGTTGAGTCATAATCCCTCCATTTTTGCATTCATTTTCCTTGCAATTAGCAACAACATTCTACTACCTTTTCTGATTCTTGCTGTACCTGCACACTGATATTTTGTAATTCATGTATGAGGACATCCTCATGCTCTGCATCTCAGAGCTTTGCAACCTCTCACCATTTTGCTAATATGCTGCTTTTTTATTTTTCCAAACAAAATGGACAAGTTCACATTTTCCAATAATATACTCCAATAGCAGGTCTTTGCCTATTCACTTGACTTGTCTTAATCCTTTGTACCTTCCTTGTGTCATCTTCATAATTTACTTTCTTACTTTCATTGTGTTATCAGCAAATTTAGCAATCAGAATCTCAATCCCTTCGTCCAAGTCATTTATAAAAGTGCAGGTTCATAGCTCCTTGAAAGTGGAGTTGCAGGTAGATAGGATGGTGAAGAAGGCGTTTGGTATGCTTTCCTTTATTGGTCAGAGTATTGAGTACAGGAGTTGGGAGGTCATGTTGCGACTGTACAGGACATTGGTTAGGCCACTGTTGGAATATTGCATGCAATTCTGGTCTCCTTCCTATTGGAAAGATGTTGTGAAACTTGAAAGGGTTCAGAAAAGATTTACAAGGATATTGCCAGGGTTGGAGGATTTGAGCTATAGGGAGAGGCTGAACAGGCTGGGGCTGTTTTCCCTGGAGCGTCGGAGGCTGAGGGGTGACCTTATACAGGTTTACAAAATTATGAGGGGCATGGATAGGGTAAATAGGCAAAGTCTTTTCCCTGGGGTTGGGGAGTCCAGAACTAGAGGGCATAAGTTTAGGTTGAGAGGGGAAAGATTATAAAAGAGACCTAAGGGGCAACTTGTTCACGCAGAGGGTGGTACGTGTATGGAATGAACTGCCAGAGGAAGTGGTGGAGGCTGGTACAATTGCAACATTTAAGAGGCATTTGGATGGGTATATGAATAGGAAGGGTTTGGAGGGATATGGGCCAGGTGCTAGCAGATGGGACTAGATTGGGTTGGGATATCTGGTTAGCATGGACGGGTTGGACCAAAGGGTCTGTTTCCATGCTGTACATCTCTATAACTCTACAATTATAAATTGAGGCCCCAGAAATGATCCTTGTAATACGCCACTCAATAGATTTTGCCAAACAATGTGATTCATTTATGACTATTCCTCATTTCCTATTAGCTAACTATCGTCTATCCAATATGTACCCTACACACGCACATGCCCACACACATGTACACTTTCTCTCTGACTGACCACATTCTGCAATAATCTCTGATGCGGTACCTTGTAAATGGCCTTCTGAAACATGCAGTTACTGATTCCAGTTTGATACAAGCGAAAATTACTACTTCAAAGGAGTCCAATACATTGGTTACACGTGATTTCCCTTTCACAAAACAGTGTTGTTATCCCTACCATCACAAGAACCAACCTTCAGCCAATTTGATTTACTTTATGTAATATCACAATAAGGCTGAAAAATAGTGAGTGCGCACTGGATACAGCAAAGACTATGGACCCCAAAAGTATCCCAGCTGCAGTACTGAAGACTTGTGCTTTCGAATTAACTTCACTGTTATCCAATAAAACTACAGCACTAGCATATGTCTGACAGTGTGAAAAATTACCCAGGTTTGTCCTGATCACAAAAAGGCAGTGGAAGAGGGAGACCCAGAACTTGAATCAAAACTGGCATTGGCGTAGAAAGAATCTGATTGGCCATTTGTGAAATGTGCTGCTGTGGCAGAAATGAGTCTTTGCTGATTTTATTGGGGCCGATTACCCTCTTCCTTTTGATACTGACCCTCAAGTAAGCAAGTACTGTCGGCTTCTAGAAATGGGATGTGGGTTATGGTGTTAGTCCCTGTCAATGCCTGGGCTCCATACATTTTGGCTACCTGGGCCAGTTGACAAAGACCTTGCCCTGCCAGAACTGTATGAGAGTCTGTGCAACTGACACTCCACATTCAAACAAAAATGCATAAGCATCTTCCACCCCCTCAAAAAGTTTGGGAACATCAGGCTCCTCATGGACAGCCCCAGCAGCAACTGAACGTCACATCCTCACTCAGGAACTCTCACACTATGATATTGCCATCACTGCTCTGAAAGAGTCATAGTGTATAGGAGAAGCTCAGCTCAAAGCACAAGGTGAATATAGCTGCTGGATGGGTAAACCTGAGGAAGACCATGGACTCCATGAGCGTGGTCGCACCATCAAGAACAAACTTGGCTGAGCCCTCATGGAATAACCCAATGCCCCATGGCCTGTTGGCTCACCTTAACACAGGAGCAGTACACCAGAGTCATCAGAGCATACACCTCGAGCGTGGAAGCAACGGATGAGGCCAAGAAGAAATTTTCTCCAGCCCTGAGCGCTTGTTATCTGTGTCCCAAAGGGAGACAAGCTAATTCTTCTTGGTGATTTCAATGCCAGCCTTGAGAGGGACACAACCCTCTGGAAAGGTTTGATTGGCAGGGAAGGCAAACTTCAATGTGCTGTCCTCCTGACATGGTGCCTAGAGAATGGCCTGATCAGAATGCACACCCTATTTTGTTAGCGTGATAAATACAAGACCTTATGGCAATGCTCGTTGCAGACATTGACACCTGTTTGACTGCATCATCATCCATGGCGAGTCAATGTTTCGAGCATAAGCTCTTCATCAGGAATGGTGAGGAAGGGGGGGTGAGAGATAAATGGGAGGGGGCTGGGCTGGGCTTGGGGGAGGGTAGCTGACATAAATGGGAGGGAGCTGGGCTGGGGGGAAGGTAGCTGACATTAATGGGAGGGGGCTGGGCTGGGGGGAAGGTAGCTGAGAATGCGATAGGTAGATGAGGGTGGGGCAATGGTGATAGGTCAGAGAGGAGGGTGGAGTGGATAGGTGGGAAGGGAGATGGACAGGTAGGATAGTTCAAGAGGGTGGTGACGAGTTAGAGGGTTGGATTTGGGTAAGGTGGAGGCAGGGGAAATGAAGAAACTGGTGAAATCAACATTGATTCTGTGTGGCTGAAGGGTCCTAACGTGGAAGATGAGGCGTTCTTCCTCTAGGCTTCGGCTGGCCAGAGTTTGGCAGTGGAGGAGGCCAAGGACTTATATGTCCTTGGCGGAGAGGGAGGGGGAGTTGAAGAGTTTGGCAACAGGGCTGTGGAATTGATTGATCCAGAGATGTTCTCTCAAACATTCTGCAAGTTGGCATCCTGTCTCCCCCAATGTAGAGGAGACCACATTGAGTGCAATGGATGCAGTTGTTGATGTGTGCAGAAGTACAGGTAAATCACTCTCAGATGTGGAAGGATCCTTTGGGGCCTTGGATGGAGGTGAGGGGGTAGGTGTGGGCGCAGGTTTTGCTGCTCTTGCAGTGGCAAGGGAAGTTGCCGGGTGTGGAGGGTGGGTTGGTGGGGCCCAACAAGACAGTCACGGAAAGAATGGTCTCTCTGGATAGGATTGCGGAGGGAACTATATCCCTGGTGGTAGGGTCTGTGTCTGGTGGCAGAAATGGTAGAGGATGATGCGTTGTATCTGGAGGTTAGTGGAGTGGAAGCTGAGGACCGGTGGGGGCGGTTCTGTCATTATTGCAGTGGTGGGGTGGGGTTCAAGGGCAGAGGTGCGTCGAGTAGAAGAGATGCATTGGAGGGTATCGTTGACCACATTCAAGGGGAAATTGCAGTCCATGAAGAAGGAGGCCATCTGGGTGTTCTGTGGTAGAATTGGTTCTCCTGGGAGCAGATGCGGTGGAGGAATTGGGAGTAAGGAATAGAGTTTTTGCAGGACGCAGAGTGGGAGGAGGTGTAGTCCAGGTAGTTGTGAAAGTTAGTGGGTTTGTAATAGATGTCCGTGTTGAGTCGGTCACCAGAAATGGAGATGGAGATGTCCAAGATGGTCCTGGTGAACTTGAGGTCAGGGTGGAAGGTGTTTGTGAAGTTGATGAACTGTTCAACCTCCTTGTGGAAGCACGAGGTGTTGCCGATACAGTCATTGATGTAGTGGAGGAAAAGGTGGGGAATGGTGCTGCTGTAGTTGCGGAAGATAGACAATTCCACATACCTGACAAAGAGGCAGGCATAACTGGGGCCCATGCGACTGCCCATGCCTATCCTTTTGGTCTGAAGGAAGTAGGATGATTTGAAGGAGAAATTTTTAAGGGTGAGGGCCAGTTCTCTCGATGGGCTGCGCATTGTGAGAGTGAGAGTTTGGAGTGGCAGAGAGGCACCTATCCACTCCACCCTCCTCTCTGACCTATCACCATCACCCCCCACCTTCATCTACTTATGGCATTCCCAGCTACCTTACCGCCCCCCCCCCCCCCCCCCGCCCCAGCCTCACATCCCTCCATTTATCTTTCAACTCAGTTTCATTGTGAGCCCCTAATACGCATCCCACATTATGATACTTGTCACCATCTATGGACAGGTCTCACCTGATCAGAGGTTGAAAAGACCTCCCAACTGATGACAACCAACAAGGCCACATTGCACGCAGAATGCTTACCACAATACTAAAATATGGTGGGGGAGCAGTCTTGGAACACATACAGGACCTCACTTCCCTCGTCTGGAAGAAGAAGACCATGGTAGGCAGATCTCTAAGGTGCCATAATTGTGATTGTCTTATTGATTGGATTTATTGTTATTGTCACACGTGCCAAAGTATTGTGAAAAGTACTGCTTTGCATGCTAATTAGACAAATCATTCTTAGGTAAGTGCATCGGGTAATAGAATATAATGCAATATGTAGTATTCTGTTTACAGAGAAGATACAGAGAAAAATCAACTCTAATATGAGATGTCCTTTCATAAGTTTGATAATAGCGGGGAAGAAGCTGTTCTTAAATCCAGAAATGTGCAATGAAACATGAGATGTGCTTTCCAGCTCCAACTTATCCCAAGATGGTAGTTAACAGGAATTCCCAGCTTTCTGCCCTGTCCCAAACCCTTGAAGTTCCACTTTGCAGTTGAGATCACGTAAGGCAGCTTTTGCCAAGTCTTCACAGTCTTGTTGTGTGATCTTTGCCTGCGGGTTGAGCACCTCAGTTCCCATCTCCAGGATCAGCTGGGAGAAGTCAGGATTGTGGGCCATTGGGTTACGGAGCAGGCCTGCTTCTGGTGTGTGTTATCAAACTTTTGTATCTTCTGTCTGATGGAAGAGGGTTGAAGGGAGTGTAACTAGGGCTGCCTCTAAAGAGAGGTCTCCCACTGTTGCCACAAGTAAAGTCATTGCAAAGATCCTCCTACCAGTGATGGAAGAGCTTCTACTGAAGGCACAGTGAAGATTCTGTCCATCAAGAAGCACAATGGACATGATCTTCACAGCATGACAAGTCCAGGAAAAATGCAGAGAGCAGCAGCAACCATGATACATAGCCTTTCTTGATCTTGCATAGGCCTTGGAATCTGTTAGGCAGGATTATGGAGCATTCTCCTCAAATCTGACAGCCAATAGAAACTTGTCACATTCCTCTATCTCCTACACAGCAACATGAAAACTGTTCAACCTGTGTCACCTCCAATCCAGAGGCAAAATCCCTCTAACCTGTGGACTGCAATACACAGACAATGCTTGCAAGTGCAAATGGGCTTTAAGCTAAACATCTGGAAGACAAACCATTCTACCAGTCTGCTTTCTCGACTATTAACTACAGAGAGTCACTGGATAACGAATCAATTCTCATACTTTGAGAGTCACCCTTCAGCAATTTAAAGAGATCATTGATGATCTATGGCCTAACTCCATACACTAGCCTTTGGCTCATATCCTTTAATACCTTTGCTTAACAAAAAATTATCCATCTTGGATTTAAAATTAGCGACTGTACCCTCTCAATTTTGGAAGAGTTCCATCCTTCTCAACATCTCTGCTGAATGGTCTGGACCTTATTCTCAAACTATGCTGCCTAGTTCTAGAATCCCCAACCAGTGGAAAATGTTTATCTTTATCTACTCTGTCTTTTCCTGTTAATTTCTTGAAGACTTTGATCAAATCACCCCTTAACTTTCTAAATTCTCAAGAAAGTTGGCCTAATTTGTGTAATCTGACCTCAGAACTTACCCCTGAAGTCCAGGTATCATTTTTATTTCTCTATTTTCTAAGATCTTGTCACTGAAAAAGCTGTATCTAGGTACGTTTGTATCTAAGGTAGCAATGTACGTGGTGACTTATGAACTTTTTACTGCACTCATGTGAGTACATGTGACAACAAAGCTAATTCAATTCATTTCATTGAACTCCCTCGTAGGCCAATATATCCTTCCTAAGGTATCTTCCTAAGGCGCAGATCTGCTCTGTGTTCCAAGTGGAGTCTAACAGAGTTTTGTATAACTCCAGCATAACATTATGCATCCTTGTATTCCAGTCCTCTAGTGCATCTGAACCCAAGCCTCTGGGCAACCACTGTATTTCACTTGATAGCATCTAGAAAGTCTCTTGATGTTTCATTTTTTGGTCCAAAATGGATATATTGAAATCTACCTGCTACAGTTATTTCCCATTCACTTAGGGATACTGGTGAGACTATGTAGTTTTATGCTCTCATCTACAATAGCGCCTATCTTTGTGGCATCAGCAAATTTGGATGTAAGACTCATCATGTCATGATTCAAATTGACAATAATTTGAGTAATTAACGCCTTAACACCGACCCTTGTGGGATACCATGGGTCACATTCTGCCAATTTGACCAACTACCCATTGTCTCTATTTCCTGTCACTTGCCACTCAACCAACTTTCCAGCCATGTTTGTAATTCGTCCTTGGTTCTGTAGGCTTGTATCTTAGTTAACAAGCCCTTGTGTGGAACTTTGCTTCAGGACGTCCATATAAACAACATCCATTGACATTGCCCTGACCACTACCTTAGTCGCCTCTTAAAAAGATTCAGTGGGGTGTATCAAACATGACCTGTCTGTCATGCTGGCTCTCCTGATTAACTGGAAACTTTCCAGGTGTCAGTTACACCATCCTTGATTATAGACTCAAAAAAATTCCCTACCACAAATGTTAGGCTAACTGGCCTGTAATTCTCTAGTTTTCCTCTTTATTTTTCCCTTGTTAAAAAGTGAAGTGACACGTATACTTTTCCATACCAGAGGAATGACTCCTGCATCAAGGGAACTCTGAAATTGTCACCAATCATAATAACACTGAGAGCAACTTGACTATGACATAGCAACAGCTTCATCACTAAAGATTTAAACCGCTATAGGTAATAGATAATATGTTTGGAGGTGGAGTTCCTCTGGTTGTGTTTTTTGTACAATACCAAGAGGTCTAGCAGCTGGCAGTTACTCACACTATTTATCCTAGATCCTTTCAATTGTGTTTCTAGGCCATTTTAAGCCAAAATGTATGCCCCTGTAGTGGGTAGGAACATCCATCTGAGCCAAATATAGGTAGTTTCAGTTTAGCCAGAGAGGGTTTGTGAAAGGGAGGTAGGAATTGGCTTCTTATATTCACTTAGTACATTCACCAGTTTCATTATTGATGCGGCAAGAAAATAAATTATTTATGGATCCGAGATTAGCAGAATTTTTTTGAAAGCCATTTGCCTAAAATAAGGAACTGAAATAAAGGCAACAACATTTTCATTTATAGATAGATATTTGTTTATTACACTGTCTTAAATCTTTTGTGCTTACATCAATATCTACAATGATAGTCAACATCCAGTCCAATGTACTAGCTCTGCCTTTGGATGTCTGAAGGACAAAGTGCATGGTGACAAAGATCAAACCTGGTATCAAACTCCTGGAATACCGGTCTGCGTATTACCTGTCCTCCTTCCATCAGGCCACATTGTCTGCATGCCTGACTTCCAAAGCAAGCTCTCAGTTCTTAGCTTTCTAATGAGAAGGCGAAGGTAATATTTAAGGGACGTCTTCAAGGCCTTCCTGAAAAAATGCAATATCACTGCCTACTGTAGCCCAAGACTGACTAAACTGGAGAAGCTTTTGCAAAGGTGGCAAACAATTCGAATGTCTCCAGCATGCCCTGGTGGAGGTTAAGCATAAACAGCAAAAGGAGTAAATGAAAACCGTATGGATCCTGCAGTGAACTGTTTGGTTACCTCAAGACCAACAACTCCAAAGTGGAAGAAAGCCATCCTCAATCCCAAGGAACTGCCTGAGATGAAGAGAAGATTTGACTGACTGTGGCATCAAGGAGTCCTAATAAAATTGGAGTTGAAAAAAATCAGTGGTGAAAAAGTGTTCATTGTGTGATACCGTACCTAGCTGAAAAGATTGTTGGAGGCCAATCATCTCTGTTTTGAGATATTGCTACAGGAATTCCTCAGGGTAGATATTTTCTAATCGACCTGTTCAGAAATGATATTACACGCTTTTGAGCAGGTGGGACTTCAACCTGAGTCTCCTGACTCAGAGCTAGGGACACTACCACTATACCATAAGAACTTTGTTCGTCAGGGTAATGTCCTAGGATCAACTATCTTCATCTGCCTCATCAATGATCTTTTCCTCATCACAAAGTCAGAAGGGGGCTGTTAACTAATAAATGCACAGAATCTGGTTCCATTTGTGACTGCTCAGATGTTGAAACATCCTGTGCTTGCACAAAGCAAGAGCTCAACAGCATTTGGGCTTTGATAAGTGGCAAGTGACATATGTGCCACATAATGTACCAATCATTAATCACATTGAAGAAAGAATCTAACCACCTGTTATTCACGTTATCATTGCTGACACTCCTACCTAACAACCCGAAGATTAATGTTAATCAGCAACTAAAGTGTACCAATGAAGTAACTGAAGAAGTAAGAAGAAAATACTGCAGATGCGGAAAATCTCAAGTAATATTGGAAAGTGCTGGACAAATTCAGCCAATTTGGCAACATCAGTGGAGAGAGAAAAATAGAATTGGTGTTCTGAGTCTAATATGATTCATTTCAGAAGAAGAGTCCTATTGGACTTGAAATGTTAACTTTCTTTCCTTCCACAGATGCTGCCAGACTTGCTGAGTTGCTCCAGCATTTTCTACTTTTATTTCAGGTAAATGCTGTCTTTACAAGATCAGGTCAGAGGCTAGAATGTTTAAATGACCACCTCTTTGTGGCACAGTGACTCAGTAGTTAGCACTGCTGCCTCACAGCACCAGGGACCGGGTTCGATTCCAACTTTGGGTTACTGTCTGTGTGGAGTTTGCATGTTCTCCCTGTGTCTGCATAGGTTTCATCCAGGTGCTCTGGTTTCCTCCCACAGTCCAAAGATGTGCAGGTTAGGTGAGTTGCCCATACTAAATTGCCCATAGTTTCAGAGATGTGTAAGTTAGGTGCATTAGTCAGATGAAATGTAGAGCAATAGGGTAGGGGAATGGGTTTGGGTGGGTTTCTCTTGGGAGAGTCGGTGCGGACTTGTTGGACCAAATGACCTGTTTCCACACTTTAGGTATTCTGTGAACTCACTCAAATCCTGGCTACTATCTCCAAAGCAGAAGTGTAGTAGAATATTTTCTAGGCTGAGTGGCACTCCAACAAAATTGAATAAACTAGACAGTGACAAGGGCACCTGCTTTATTGTCACTCGTACCATCACCTTGAAACACTCAGTCCCTCCGGCATTGGCACATTGATTTACAAGATGTACTGCAACTGCTTATCAAGGCAGTTTTGATAACACCTTCTAAACAGCAACCTCTACCATTTGGGAGAGCAAATGCAGAAAATTAACAGGAGCACCATCAGCTTTAAATTCCCTTCCAATACACAACCTCTTGGCTTGAAATTATATCGGCGTTTCTTTACAGTTGCTGAAGTAAAATCGTGGAACTCAATCACTAAGTGTACTCTGGCTGTACCACAAGTTGCAGTGGTTCAAGAAGGTGGCTCAGCACCACCTTCTCGAGGGCTGTTAGGGGCAGGCAATAAATGATGGCCTTGGCAATGACACCTTCATCCCTTGAATTAAAAAAGAATAGCACCTCCCCTTATTAGAATGAGCATGTCTACATGTGAGGAAGATGAAGAATCAACATTTCGCCTCTTGGGCCTGCTGTAGCATTTAATAAGATTGTGGCTGATGGCGACTGATAGTGTTGTTTTGTATGGCTGGGAACCTTCGGTGCTAACGTGAATTCTGTCACTTAGCAGCAGACTGTTAGACCATAAGAGATAGGAGCAGAAATTAGGCCATTCAGCCCTTTGAGTCTGCTCTGCCATTTAATCATGGCTGATAGGTTTTTCATCCCCATTCTCTGGCTTTCTTCCAGTTACCCTTGATCTCCTTGACAATCAAGAACCTATTTATCTCCATCTTAAATATACTCAATGACCACAGACTCACCACTCTCTGGCAGAAGACGTTTCTCCTGATCTTCATTCTAAAAGGTCTTTCATTTATTCTAAGGCTGTGCCCCCAGGTCCTAATCTCTCCTACCAATGGAAACATCTTCCCAACATCTACTCTGTCCAAGCTATTCAATATTCTGTAAGTTACAATTAGATTTTCCCCCCCCCCCCACCTTCGTCCTTCTAAACCCCATCGAAAATAAAGCCAGAGTCCTCAAACGTTCCTCATATGTTAATCTTTTCATTCCTGGAACCATTCTTGTGAATTTCCTCAGAACACCTTCCAGGGCCAGTACATTCTTGTGATATGAGGCCCAAAACTCTGCACAATACTCCAAATATAGTCTGACCAGAGCCTTATAGAGCCTCAGAAGTCCATCCCTGCTTTTTTATTCAAATCCTTTCAAAATAAATGCCAACATTGCATTTGCCTTCCTAACTACTGACTCAACTTGCAAGTTTACCTTGAGAATCCTGGACTAGAACTCCAAATCTCTTTGCACTTCAGGCTTCTGAATTTTTTTCCCATTTAGGAAATAGTCCCTACCTCTATTATTCCTACCAAAGTGCATGACCTTGCACTTTCCCATGTTGTACTCTATCTGCCCACTCTCCGAACCTGTTCAAATCCTTCTGCAGCCCTCTTCGCCTCCACAGTGCTATCTGTGCCTCTACCTATCTTTGTATCATCTGCAAACTTAGCCAGAATGCCCACCATTACTTCATCTAGATCGTTAATGTATAAAGTAATAAGTTGTGGTCCCAACATTGAGCCCTGTGGAACACCACTTGTCACTGGCTGCAATCCTGAGAAGGGCCCTTTTATCCCCACTCCCTGCTTTCTGCCAGACAGCCAAGCTTCTATCCATGCTAGTATCTTCCCTCTAAAACCATGGGCCCTTATCTTACTGAATAGCTTCCTGTGCAGCGCCCTGTGAAAGACTTTCTTGAAGTCCAGATGGATAACATCTATTGGCTGTCCTTGGTCTAACATGCTCGTTACTTCCTCAAAGAATTCTAGTAGATTTGTCAGTCGTGACCTACCCCTGATGAAACCATGCTGACTTTGCTCTATTTCCAGTTCCACGTATTTAGAAATCTCATCCTTCACAATGGACCTCCAGATCTGCATACGTGCCAATATTTTGGAACTGTAGCAGCAACTTGAATTCATAGAAGGCCTCCAATGTAGCAAAATGTCCTGAAGTGCTTCACAAGACTGGAATAGGATAGCCATTGACATGAAGTCATGCAAAAAGCTAGAGGGACAGGTGATTAAGAGGAATATTGAATGGCCTGGGACAGAGTGGATCTTGAGACCTGAATTACAGCAGGACAAAGAGCAAGAGCGAGCCAGAGAGGTTGAGGAAGGGAATTCCAGAGTTTAGAGCCTTCAGCAGCTGAATGCTTGGTTACCAATGGAATGTTGAAAGTAAGGTTTGTACGAGAGGTTAGAATTGGAGGAGTACGGAGATTTTCGCAGGGTTGAGAGATTGGGGGCATTGTGAAGATGGGAAGGAGTGAGGCGAGCCAGAGCAACACTGGAATAGTCATGTCTGGCAGTAACAAAGGCATGGATGAACAATTTAGCAGCTAATGTGTGAGAAGCTGAGAGAATGTGATTGGTGTGTAACTGATCATCTTTGATGACAGAATGGATTGGCGATCAGATGGAACCTACTACCTACATTTTGATCACCAATTCAGCATTAGTCCCCAAATTTCTACAGTCATAAAGAAATGAACAGGTATATTTGTTGAACAAGTGTTTAATCTATGTGACTGTTCCTATTTTGTTGGTGTTGGTTGTATTTCTGCTTTATTTAGATTATGAAGTAGTAACAAATTCAGCCAGTAGGGTGCACTAATGTACAGGTTTTACAGGATGGAAATCTCCCTTCTGGTGAATCCATGGTGCGACAATTCCTCCAGGGTCAAAGGTTCTTCCAGCAAGAGTTTGGGAAGCAATGCTGTGAGGTGAGTGTTTGGAATAGCAATAAGGCCTTTGTTAGAAAGTGATTCCTGCATAGTTACAGAATAAAGTGAATCATCAAAAGGGATTTTCTATGTAAAATGGTTTAACACTGTTAATATTGTAACTGCTCATTTTATTCTGCGTACAAACTGCATAATATAAGATTCATTTCAGTAAGGACCACATAGCCCTTTTAAATGAAATTCCAGGGGTCTCTCTTAATTAGCTGCGCCAACTTACTTATCCGAACACTTGTGGTTTGAATGGTAACTCATTTACTTGTACAGCCACCCCATGCCCTAATCTGTGAGTAATTCTTTCCTCCCACGTGATTTCTAAAACCACTCTCTCAGATCGGACATAAGATGACATTGCAATGCTTTAAGATACTAAGTACAATTATAAAATCGTCCTGACAACCAACTTGAAATCTGTGTTTGCTGATCTCCGAGTAATCAGGCAAATTCTACTTTCATCATAAAAAAACCATAATTTTATGTTGTGTTTTGTAGTAAAATCAAGTCTTCTCTAAGAATTGGAGGAGATTTTCTGAGGAAGCAGCTTACTGGGCAACAAGCTCCTCATGTTTACAATGTGAGCTTTTGTTTACATGCTTAATATCAACTATTCTGTCTTTCTCTGCTGCACAATAGTTGTGATTTGTTCTTCAGTGACTCTTCTGTTATAATTGGCACCTTTAGCCATTTTTCTTGAACTACTTGTTCTGCATGTATTTTTACAGTGTATGAGGGTATTTATACTTCTGCTAATGTGTTTTACTGAGTTACCATGTACTCTAAATTAACACATGGAATAACGTAAGTGCAAAATGTCTTCATTATCATTCCAGTACCTTTTTCATTCTTACTTGAATAAAGCATTTTGTTACCACTGTCAACATGCATTTCTTCCCTTATCACCTAAGGCAGCAGTCTCTATTTTGGCAACTGTGATAATTTAGGTTATCATATTTTAAGCATTAATTTAAGCAATAGGGCTCATTAATTGGCAATCAAACTAGGCAAAATTTTTGAACAATTGTGTCTGAATGTGTGAAATGATACAGCCACATTGATTTATAAAATTAAGGTTGGAGATTTAGCATACCAAGCTATGTCTTATTTGGTCTTTAATTTTGGAGTGTTGTACTTATCTAGCACTACACCTATCCAAAAATACTTTGTCTCTGCAATTACTTTATCTGTGTAAAGTTCTTTTATTTTGAGTGATTATATAAAGTTTACAGAGTAGTAAATGGAGCAGATTTTGCATCTTTTAGTTATAAACTACACGTATATATTAAGTTTTTTGTCACCTTAAGCCTTAGCTTTTCAAGGGTCTTTGACAGTTCAGGCAGTGGTTAGATTTTATAGACATCACTTCTGTCTGATGGGATCTGCTGTAACGTTTCTGTCCCAGCCATCAAACACATGACTGCCCCTGGGTAATAAGCTATTTTTGGGACACAGTACTGTAATACTCCAGCGTGTACAGTGGGATTCTCATGCCAGGATAATTCTTGTTGGCCCTGTGGTAGCCTGCCCACGTGGCTGTAAATCTCTTGGTTCCCATGTGATTCTGTTTAATTGTTGCCTCTGAGAATGCTTCATCCTCAAAATGCATAAAGCTTCAACTCATAAAAAGGCCATTGGCACTGGGCCTCCTGCTGATATCTATTGGGTAACAAACACAAGAGCTGTTTGGTTCTGATATTTTTGGACATGGCCTATTTTAGTGCCACCCTTACACCTACACAAGTTGGGGACCTTCATAGCTCAATATCAGCACCAATTGCACTCTGGCATTTTTGTAGGGCTGAAGAATGTTACCAGGAATAAAACACTCATCATTTCTCTCTCTCATTATCTTTTTAAATAGTTCTGGTTGCCAGATACATTTGGATACTCTGCTCAGCTGCCACAGATTATGCAGGGATGTGGTATTACACGCTTTCTCACTCAAAAGCTCAGCTGGAACCTGGTGAATGAATTCCCGGTAAGTTGCTCAGTTCTGGTGGTGTGCACAGCAGAAGGCTCAAGTTACTGATCACAATTTTTCAAAATGCGTATTAAAAATACTTGAAAGTGGTCAGGGATTGTCAACGATAGAAGTATAACAGAGGCTGGTGGTACAGTCAGTACAATGACTTACTCCTTGTTGCAAACGTTCAGATATTCTTATCAACTGACTGCCTTGCAATTTAGACCTGAGTGGAAATTGTCTACTACTGTGCAAGTGTCAACAGTTTTAAGATCATGAATATTGTGCTTATTAGACTTGTTTAGGTTACCATGGTTAGATAGTTGTTGTGGTTCTGTTCGCCGAGCTGGAAGTATTTGTTGCAAACGTTTCGTCCCCTGGCTAGGCGACATCATCAGTGCTTGGGAGCCTCCTGCGAAGCGCTTCTTTGATGTTTCCTCCGGTGTTTATAGTGGTCTGTCCCTGACGCTTCCGGTTGTCAGTTTCAACTGTCCGCTTTAGTGGTTGGTATATTGGGTCCAGGTCGATGTGTTTGTTGATGGAGTTTGTGGATGAATGCCATGCCTCTAGGAATTCCCTGGCTGTTCTCTGTCTGGCTTGCCCTATGATAGTAGTGTTGTCCCAGTCGAATTCATGTTGCTTGTTGTCTGCTTGTGTGGCTACTAAGGATAGCTGGTCGTGTCGTTTCGTGGCTAGTTGATGTTCATGTATGCGGATTGTTAGCTGTCTTCCTGTTTGTCCTATATAGTGTTTTGTGCAGTCCTTGCATGGTATTTTGTACACTACATTAGTTTTGCTCATGTTGAGTATCGGGTCCTTCGTTCTGGTGAGTTGTTGTCTGAGCGTGGCTGTTGGTTTGTGTGCCGTTACGAGTCCTAGGGGTCGCAGTAGTCTGGCTGTTAGTTCTGAGATGCTCCAGATGTATGGTAGTGTGGCTAGTCTTTTTGGTTGTGGTATGTCCTCGTTCCGTGGTCTTTCTCTTAGGCATCTGTTGATGAAGTTGCGCGGGTATCCGTTTTTGGCGTATACCTTGTATAGGTGTTCCTCTTCTTTTTGCAGTTCTGGTGTACTGCAGTGTGTTGTGGCCCTTTTGAATAGTGTCCTGATGCAGCTTCGTTTGTGTGTGTTGGGGTGGTTACTTTCATAGTTTAGGACTTGGTCTGTGTGTGTGGCTTTCCTGTATATCCTTGTAGTGAATTCTCCGTTCAGTGTTCTCTGTACCATCACATCTAGGAATGATAGTTGGCTATCCTTTTCTTCTTCTCTCGTGAATCGGATTCCTGTGAATCCAAAAGGACTAGCCACACTACCATACATCTGGAGCATCTCAGAACTGACAGCCAGACTACTGCGACCCCTAGGACTCATAACAGCACACAAACCAACAGCCATGCTCAGACAACAACTCACCAGAACGAACGACCCGATACCCAACATGAGCAAAACTAATGTAGTGTACAAAATACCATGCAAGGACTGCACAAAACACTATATAGGCCAAAAGGAAGACAGCTAACAATCCGCATACATGAACATCAACTAGCCACGAAACGACACGACCAGCTATCCTTAGTAGCCACACAAGCAGACAACAAGCAACATGAATTCGACTGGGACAACACTACTATCATAGGGCAAGCCAGACAGAGAACAGCCAGGGAATTCCTAGAAGCATGGCATTCATCCACAAACTCCATCAACAAACACATCGACCTGGACCCAATATACCAACCACTACAGCGGACAGCTGAAACTGACAACCGGAAGCGGCAGGGCCAGACCATTATAAACACCGGAGGAAACATCAAAGAAGCGCTTCGCCTAGCCAGGGGACGAAACGTTTGCAACAAAAACTTCCAGCTCGGCGAACAGAACCACAACAACGAGCACCCAAGCTACAAATCTTCGCACAAACTTTGAATGGTTAGATAGTTTTCAGCTCCCTGGATGAAATACAAGGAGGATAGCTCAGATAATCCAAACATCTCACATTATTTAAATGGCATATAGTTACTTTTCACTGATAGGAAGGTAGCATTGGGCAACAGAACACATTAAATGACATCAAAAGCCAGATTCACAATCTACTTTTCCTTAAATCCAGTCTCTCGAATCTGAACAAGGCCACTAACCCCATGGATTCTGGAAAATCCTAATTCTGTTAAGAAGTCAATAATGTTATGGGGGACTTTAACTTTCCTGATATTGATTGGGAAAGCTATAGCTCGAGTTCGTTAGATGGGTCGGTGTTTGTCCAATGTGTGCAGGAGGTTTTTCTGACACAATATGTAGACAGGCCAACAAGAGGTGAGGCCATACTGGATTTGGTTCTGGGTAACAAACCAGGCCAGGTGTTAGAATTGGAGGTAGGTGAGCACTTTGGGGACAGTGACCACAATTCGGTGACTTTTACTCTAGTGATGGAGAGGGATAAGTGTGCACTGCAGGGCAAGATTTATAACTGGGGGCAGGGAAATTATGATGAGGTGAGACACGACTTAGGATGCGTGGCTTGGTAAAGTAGGCTTCAAGGGAAGAGCGCAATTGATATGTGTAGCTTGTTCAAGGAGCAACTATTGAGTGTCCTTGATAAGTATGTACCTGTCAGGGAGGAAAGGGTTGTGTGAGCCGTGGTTTAATAAGGAATTGAAATCCCTTGTTAAAGAGAAGAGGGTGGCCTATGTAAAGATGAGGCGTAAAGGTTCAATTGGGGTGATTGAGAGTTATAAGGTAGCCAGGAAGGATCTGAAGAGAGAGCTAAGAGCAGCAAGGAGGGGACATGAAAAGTCCTTAGTTGGTAGATTAGGGAAAACCCAAAGGCTTTCTATAGGTATGTCAGGAATAAAAGAATGACTAGGGTAGGAATAGGTCCAGTCAAGGATAGTAGTGGGAAGTTGCGTGTGGAGGCTGAAGAGATTGGGGAGACATTGAATGAATACTTTTCGTCAGTATTCACTCAGGAACAGGACATTGTTGCCGATGTGAATACTGAGTCACAATTAATTAGGATGGACGGCTTTGAGATATGTAGGGAAGAGGTGTTGGAAATTCTGGAAAGGGTGAAAATAGATAAGTCCCCTGGGCCTGATGGCATTTATCCTAGGCTTCTCTGGGAAGCAAGGGAGGAGATTGCAGAGCCATTGGCCTTGATTTTTATGTCCTCGTTGTCTACAGGAATAGTGTCAGAAGACTGGAGGATAGCAAATGTGGTTCCCTTGTTCAAGAAGGGGAGTAGGGATAACCCTAGTAACTATAGGCCGGTGAGTCTCACTTCTGTTGTGGGCAAAGTCTTAGAGAGAATTGTAAGGGATAGGATTTATGAACATCTGGATAGGAATAATGTGATCAAGGATAGTCAGCATGGTTTTGTGAAGGGCAGGTCGTGCCTCACAAACCTTATTGAATTCTTTGAGAAGGTGACTAAGGAGGTAGACGAGGGTAAAGCGGTAGATGTGGTGTATATGGATTTTAGGAAGGAATTTGATAAGATTCCCCATGGTAGGCTACTGCAAAAATACGGAGGTATGGCATTGAGGGTGAGTTGGAGGTTTGGATTAGGAATTGGATGGCTGGAAAAAGACAGAGGGTAGTAGTTGATGGTAAAGATTCATCGTGGAGTGCAGTTACTAGCAGTGTTCCACAAGGATCTGTTTTGGGACCATTGCTGTTTGTCATTTTTATAAATGACCTGGAGGAGGGGCTAGAAGGTTGGGTGAGCAAGTTTGCGGATGATACGAAAGTCGGTAGAGTTGTTGACAGTGAGGAAGGATGTGTCAGGTTACAGCGGGATATAGATAAGCTGCAGAGCTGGGCAGAAAGGTGGCAAATGGAGTTCAATGTGGGTAAGTGTGAGGTGATTCACTTTGGTAAGAGTAACAAAAAGATGGGGTACTGGGCTAATGGTCGGATACTTGGTAGTGTGGATGAGCAGTGGGATCTTGGTGTCCATGTACACAGATCTCTGAAAGTTGCCACCCAGGTAAATAGTGCGGTGAAGAAGGCATATGGCGTACTGGCTTTTATTGGTAGAGGAATTGAGTTCCGGAGTCCTGAGATCATGTTGCAGTTGTATAAGACTCTGGTGCGGCTGCATCTGGAGTATTGTGTGCAGTTTTGGTCGCCATACTATAGGAAGGACGTGGAGGCACTGGAACGGGTGCAGAGGAGGTTTACCAGGATGTTACCTGGTATGGTAGGAAGATCGTATGAGGAAAGGCTGAGGCATTTGGGGCTGTTTTCATTGGAGAAAAGAAGGTTTAGGAGTGACTTGATAGAGGTGTACAAGATGATTAGGGGTTTAGATAGGGTTGACCATGAGAACCTTTTTCCACGTATGGAGTCAGCTATTACGAGGGGCATAGCTTTAAATTAAGGGGTGGTAGGTATAGGACAGATGTTAGGGGTAGATTCTTTACTCAGCGAGTCGTGAGTTCATGGAATGCCCTGCCAGTAGCAGTGGTGGACTCTCCCTCTTTATGGGCATTTAAACGGGCATTGGATAGGTATATGGAGGATAGTGGACTAGTGTAGGTTAGGTGAGCTTGGATCAGCGCAATATCGAGGGCCAAAGGGCCTGTACTGCGCTGTATTTTTCTATGTTCTATGTCTATGCTGTCTCAGCCATGGATGAATGCTGGCCACATACCCAAAGACAATTTGTTCAGTGAGCTGGTCACTAGGTGATGACCTGCTGGATGTCCATGCCTCATTACAAGGAAAGTATGAAAGTACCAGACATCAACATACGTTAGAAGACAGTTGCTGATGACCATGACTTCTGTAAGTGGACTATTTGGAGGGACATTAGAAGAGGCAAACAGAAATGTAAAACTGAACAGAACAGGATGGGGACCCAGAGCAACCAGAGTCTAACAGATTTTGAACTTTCTCTAACTGCCATCTTCTTCTGCAGCAAATCTGGCAGAGACTACCAGTCCAGAGGGGGTTTCTAACCAATACCAGGCACGAACCATCATTTCAAGAGATGGAAGGTTGCTGAAGTGAGCACCAGAATAAAATCCTTATAGCACTAGCATGATACTTGTTTTCCTCAAAAATAGCTTTTTGAGTGCAGAAATTGCTGAAGAAACTCAATAGGTATGGTACCATTTATGGGAAAAAGGCAGAATTAATGTTGAGTTATAATGTAGAGTCATTGGACTCAAAAGGTTAACTCTGCCTTGCTCCTACAGATGCTGCCAGACCTGCTGAGTTTCTCCAGCAATTTATATTTTTTTGTTTCAGACCTCCAGCTTCTGCAGTTCTTTGTTTTAGTTTTGAGTGCGACTGGCTCCGTGTCACTTGTGTCTATACTTTGTAAGTTTTCATGCAGAAAACTCACCAGAAATGAGTTGAAACTATCTCAGTTTAATTTCTTGTATGCTGATAGAGATCTGAATTGAACTTCATATCAGCTGAACATTGAATGCAAGTACCTAATTAACCAGCATAATGTGGTAGTATTTGGAAGCTTATCCTACTGATTTACATTCTGATTCCATTTAGTGCTAGATAAATATGATGGTTATGTGACTGCATTGGTAGACGTTTTATGCCTAAACTGCAGTACAGGTTCAAATTTAACAAAACATGTTTGACCACTCAATTGAAACATTAACCTGTCCATTTCTTGAATAGATGCTCCCTGACTGATTTAAGTTTTCCAGAATTTCTTATCTTTTAGACTCCCGATTTTACAGCATCAACAAAGTTTTGCTTTTTACTTAAAGTAGTGTGAGACTTTCACCAACCATACTCCCCTGCAACAACTGATTCCTGGGAGTTCCATTCTCCTTCACATCAGGTTGGTCCTTGTCTGAATTTACATGGTTAAAAATCACACAACACCAGGTTATAGTCCAACAGGTTTATTTGTCTTGTGCTCCAAAATTACCTGATTAAGGAGCAGCGCTCCGAAAGCTAGTGCTTCTAAATAAATCTGTTGGATTATAAACTGGTGTTGTGTGATTTTTAACTTTTTCCATCCTCGTCCAACACCGGCTCCACCACTTCACGAAATTACATGATCAGTTTAATGCTGGTGTGAAACTGAAACTGTTTTGTACCAGTATTAAAGTTGTCTGCTATACATGCTCTTTCTTAGAGTTTGATTCGTGTACAAAATATAAAAGGCGTCATCTAGGGATTTCTTCACCAAATTCTTATCTCTTCTTTGATCATCTTTGAAGGCTTTGTCTCTGTATTTGCCATTGGTGCTATGCATGCTCAATATTTACTTAAGTAATCATTCCTTTATTGTGAGGCAGATTGCTGAGCATCTGCAGTTTTTTTCAGTAGGAGGCATTGCACTAAAACTGAATTTTGTCTGTGTTACTGTCCCCAATGTGTGTTACGCAGGGATATCTGAATGGTGGTTACTATCAGAAAATGGTCAATTTAATCTCCTCGCGTAGGATAATGAGATCAGTTATATTTAATAGAACATGAAATTAGGAGATCAGGTCACACAAACTTTGCATATATTCTTTTATATGTTTACATGGTTTGATGGGTTCAAATGGGGACTGTTCCCACAGGTGGAAGAGTCCACTACAAAAGGTACATAACCTTAAAAAATTAATGGTAAGTCATTTGGATGTGAAATTGAGAATCATTTCTTCAACATAATGGGTAATGGAAATCTGGAACTTGCTCTCGCTGAAAACCTCCAATGGTGGGGGTCTGTTGGAGGTTTCACAGTTAAGATCGATAGAGTTTTGTTAGGTGAGTTTGTAAAGGATGTGGGACAAAGGGAAAAGTGTTGCAGATCAGTTTGTAATCGAGTTGAATGAAGAAACCAATTTAAGAACAAACTAGGTTACTGATAATATCACCGTCTATGGGATCTTCTTCATCTGCATGGATCAGTTGCTTAGTATTCAATCAGTTCCTCAATTAGAAGAGTTCCTACATTGGAAATGTTGATGTTTGTCTAAAAGCAACTGTATTGAGGTCATTGGAGGATTTGTTTTGTAACAAGAATTGGAATGTTCATAAATACTGTATGCCATGAGCCAATATTTCCGGTGCTGCGTACCAACGTTGTTCCTGTTTTATTGTTTGGATTTATTGTACTTTGATTATCTTGACACAGAGTTTGAATTTGAAAACACACCTGCTTCAATTTTTTTGTCATGTTGAGTAACACTTGCTTATTTTTCCCTCTTTGATGTTGCCAATCTTGACAGCACCACACATTCTTTTGGGAAGGAATTGATGGCTCCAGGGTTCTGACCCATTTTCCACCTGGCAACTCCTACGAAATGAAATGCAAGGTGGAGGAAGTAAGTAGGCGGCAAACTTCAATCTTTGGAGAAAGCAAGAGAGAGGGGTGCTGCTGGTGCTTGATTACTGCAGCTTTCTGTGCCAGCATCTTGGAATGCCCTTACAGAATTGGGCTATTTTTGTTCTCTCTTTTGGTGTCCTATAGGAAGATTCAGCCCACTGCCAGCTAGTTGTGGCAATTAGTTGTCTCACTCATTTGCAATCGTTTGTGTTGATGTTTAATTAACTGCTAGGAAGAAAAAAACAAAAACAGACTTTTTAACTTGACGGTTCTATAAACTTGGACGAATGTGTCCAATGTAAGCCCAAACTCTGCAAAAGGGAACCAATTTAAAACTTGAAATTGAAAACTTTAAAGTTTCCCCTAAGACCCAAAAAGGAAGTTAACTCTTCACATGGAAACCTATTGGGAAGGTTTCCTTTGCATTATAGCTAAAGCCAGAAGCCAATTTAAAAGTAGAAGTCAGACTTTTGACTAACCAAACAATTGTCTGAGGAAACCTTGGTCTAATGTTTTGGGAAAATAAATATTTCCAAATTAAATAACCTTAAATGCCTACCACCTGTGGTTGTAACAATATTGAATGTTGTAAACTAGCTCCTAGCCAGTCAAAATAAAGACTACTGAGGACTTGGGTTTTCCTTTTAAGAGGTTATGGGTCAGTCCAAGTGTCAAGATGTCTTGCTATTCTATGGGGATGGTTATGAAATTTGTCAAAGGCTACATCAAATAGGAAAGGTTTAGTTGAAGCAACCTGTTACATTGCTGTCTACCTCAAAACAATTCAGTTTTCAAAGAAGGAACTAAATTTGAATGCTTTCGAATTCAGTGTAGTCGTTTTGCATAACTAGTTGCTTCATGATTCATATGAAGGGATTTATTGAGGTTATTTCAAAGGCATTGAATTTTTAATAAACACGTGCAGTGATATCATACAAATTTGGCTTAATTTGCCTTTCAGAATGATGGTGTCTAACAAGTACAGTCATAATTTCAATTCAAATTACATTGCCACAACATAACAGCTGAGGAGCTATGATGTCATTTTTTTCTAAAATTGGAATTTAAAATATTTCAGTGACAAGTATTTAATGTCTTGACTTTTTTTCTTCGTTCTTTGCAGTGTGGGCAATGCTGACAAGGCTAGGATTTGTTGCTAATCTTAAATTGCCGTTGATGTTCTCAGGCTATGTTATAAGGCGGTTAGCAGTCACAAGTAGGCTAGACCATGAAAGGATGGCAGATTTCCCTCCTTAAAGGACATTAATGAACCAGATGTGTTTTTCAACAACAATTTGATGATAGTGTTACAGTCACCAGCTTTGGTACTATCGTTTGATTTCAGATCTTACTGATTCAATTCAAATCCCACCAGTTGCAGTGATTGGTTTTGAACCCGTGCCCTTAGAACATTCGTCTGGATCTCTGGAGTACTAGTCCAAAGATAGTACTGGGATAGTTCTGGGATAATGCACATTTCAGCAGCGCGATTTGTGCGCATCGTTCCACACTTGCACCGATGTCTGCGCCAAAATCTTCGTGCTTCGTTCTGCACGTGCACTGGTGTTTGCGCCGCTATGCGCATGTGCAATGTAAGCGCCAGTCTTTGTGCCATCCTGCACATGTGCCGATATCAGCTGCTGACAGAGCAGCTTTCTGTGAGAGCTACTGAACAGAGAGCAGTTTTCTTACATTTTTTAACTGTGCTGTGTTAAATTTACTTTTGTTTCATTAATAACTATGATTTCAAGCTTCATTCAGGCTGCGCTATACATTGCATTAGACTTTTGGGTGATTTTTGAGCGATCGTGAGTGATACTTTTTGCCAGTCTGCCCCAACCCCAATTTTCCTGTAGACCCCATTATTTCTATTAAGCGAGGTTTAACTGGAATGCAACTACGACGTAAAAGGAGAACTACCTGTACTACTATACCAGTGTAATTTTAAAAATTGGGGTGGGAGGAATTGGTGACTGTGTTAAAAGCATCCCATGTAATAATAGGATCAGGAGTGGGGTAGCTAGAACATTGAACTGTACAGGCCCTTCGGCCCTTGATGTTGTGCCAACCTTTTATCCTACTCTAAGATCAAACAAACCTATATACCCTTCATTTTATTATCTTCTATCCAAGAAGCACTTATCCAAGAGTCGCTTAAGTGTCCCTAATGTATCTGACTTTTCTACTGCTGTTGGCAGAGAATTCCATACACCCACCACTCTCTGTGCAAAGAAACTGCCTCTGACATTTCCCCTAAACCTTCCTCCAGTCACCATAAAATTATGACCCTCATGATAGCCATTTCTACATTGGGAAAATGTCTCTAGCTATCCACTTTATCTATTTCTCTCATCATCTTGTACACCTCTATCATGTCACCTCACAGCCGCCTTCGCTCCAATGAGAAAAGCCCTAGCTCCCTCAACCTTTCTTCACAAGACATGCCCTCCAGTCCAGGAAGCATCCTGGTTAACCTCCTCTGCACTCTCTAAAGCTTCCACATCCTTCCTATAATGAGGCAACCAGAACTGAACACAATATTCAAAGTGTGGTCTAACCAAGGCTTTATAGAGCTGCAGCATACTACACGACTCTTAAACTCAGTCCTTCTGTTAATGAAAGCCAACACACCATACACCTTCTTAACAACCCTCTCAACTTGGGTGGCAACCTTGAGCGATCTATGGACGTGGACCCAAGATCCCTTTGTTGCTCCACACTGAATCCTGCCTTTAACCCTGTAATCTGCTTTCAAAATCGACCTTCCAAGATGAATCACTTCACTCCTTTCCAAGTTGAACTCCATCTGCCACTTCTCAACACAGCTTTGCATCCTGTCAATGTCCCGTTGCAACTTACAACAGCTCTCCACATTGTCCACCAATCTTCGTGTCATCGGTTAACTTATCAACCCACCCTTCCACTTCCTCATCCAAGTCAGTTATAAAACATCACAATGAGCTGAGGTCCTAGAACAGATTCCTGCAGAACACCACTGGTCACTGGACTCAGGCTGAATACTTTCCATCTACCACCACCCTCTGTCTTCTTTGGGCCAACCAGTTCTGTATCTAGACAGCCAAATTTCCCTGTATACCATACCTCCTTACTTTCTAAATGAACCTACCGTGGGAAACCTTATCAAACACCTTGCTAAAATCCATGTACATCACATCTACTGCTCTACCTTCATCAATGTGTTTTGTCACATCCTCAAAGAATTCAATAAGGTCTGTGAGGCATGACCTGCCCCTCACAAAGCCATGCTGACTATCTCTAATCAAACTAACCTTTTCCAAATGCTCATAAATTCTGTCTCTCAGAATCCTCTCCAATAATTTGCCCACCACTGACGAAGACTGACTGGTCTCTAATTCCCAAGATTATCCCTTTTCCCCTTCTTGATCAATGAATAACATTTGCCACCTTCCATTCATCTAGTACTACTCCAATGGACAGTGAGGATGCAAAGATTATCGCCAAAGGCATAGAAATTGCCACCTGTAGTAACCTTGGGTACATCCTGTCTGGGCAAGTGAGGACTGCAGATGCTGGAGATTGGAGTAGAGTGTGGTGCTGGAGAAGCACAGCAGGTCAGGCAGCATCTGAGGAGCAGGAAAATCAGGATGAAGGGCTTTTGCTGGAAACATCAATTTTCCTGCTCCTCAGATGCTGCCTGACCTGTGCTTTTCCAGCACCACACTCAACTCTACATCCAGTCTGGCCCAGGGGACTTTCAAATCGGTCTGTTTCACACTGTCCTCACAAATGACAAGGTCCCTGTTAGTAGTGAATACTGAAGTAAAATATTCATTAAGGACCACCCCTACCTCTTCAGACTCCAGGCACAAGTTTCCTCCACTGTCCCTGATCAGCCTGACCCTCACTCTGGCCATCCTCTTGTTCCTCTCATAAGTGTAGAACGCCATGGGGTTTTCCTTAATCCTACCTGCCAAGGCTTTTTCATTCCCCCTTAATAGCTCTCCTAAGTCCATTGTTCAATTCCTTCCTGGCTACCTTGTAACCATCTAGAGCCCTGTCTGATTCTTATCTCCTCAACCTTAAGTAAGCTTCCTTCTTTGCCTTGACTAGATGTTCCACATCCCTTGTCGCCCAAGGTTCATTCAACTTAGCATTCCTTCCTTACCCCAGTCGGACAAACCTATCCAGCACTATCAGCAAGTGCTCCCTAAACAACCTCCACATTTGTTGTGCATTTCTCTCAGAACATCTGTTCCCAAGTTATGCTCCACAGTTCCTACCTAATAGCATTATAATTCCCCCTCTCCCAATTAAATACTTTCCCATACTGTCGGCTCTTATCCTTCTCCATAAGTATAGGAGAGGTTGGAGTTGCGATCACTGTCACCAAAATGCTCTCCCACCACGACATCTGTCACCTGACATAAAAAAGTCTGATAAAAGCCATGGAAGGGTGGAATCGGGCTCTGAGTCCTAGAGGCTGCAGGGTTCCCTAGTGGAAAATGAGATGTTGTTCTTTGAGCTTGTGCTGAGGCTCTCTGGAGCACTGCAGTAGGCCTGAGACCGATATTTTGGTGTGGGAACACAGCAACTTACAATCGTTTGGATGCCGGAGACTGGTGGAGTGTTAAGTGACAATCCACCAGTCTCCGGCATCCAAAGGATTGTAAGTTGTTATTTCTGTCACATCCAACTAGATGCCACCACAGACACACATTCCCTTCCCCCTTAACTCCTTTATCAGTATTCTACAGGGACTAAATCCCTTGGTACAACCTGGTCCACACCTCCTTACGCTCCCATGGCTCATTCCAAGCAATTGCAGAAGGAGCCCATTTACCTCCAGGTTGACACATCACTGTGTTCCCACACCAACATATCGGTCTCAGGCCTGCTGCAGTGCTCCAAAGAGCCTCAGCACAAGCTCAAAGAACAACATCTCATTTTCCACTTGGGAACCCTGCAGCCTCTAGGATTCAGCACCCAATTCCATCCTTCCATGGCTTTTATCTGATTTTTTTGTCACACATAACCCTGATCTTAAATTTACCTGGACCATCTCTGACACCTCCCTCCCCTTCCTGGACCTCTCCATCTCCATTAATGACGACCGACTTGACACTGACATTTTTTCCAAACCCACCGACTCCCACAGCTACCTGGATTACACCTCTTCCCACCATACCTCTTGCAAAAATGCCATCCCGTATTCCCAATTCCTCCACCTCCGCCGTATCTGCTCCCAGGAGGACCAATTTCACCACAGAACACACCAGATGGCCTCCTCCTTTAGAGACCGCAATTTCCCTTCCCACGTGATTAAAGATGCCCTCCAATGCATCTCGTCCACGTCCCGCACCTCCACCCTCAGACCCCACCCCTCCAACCTTAACAAGGACAGAACGCCCCTGGTGCTCACCTTCCACCCTACCAACCTTCGCATAAACCAAATCATCCACCGACATTTCCGCCACCTCCAAAAAGACCCCACCACCAGGGATATATTTCCCTCCCCACCCCTTTCCGCCTTCCGCAAAGACCGTTCCCTCCGTGACTACCTGGTCAGGTCCACGCCCCCCCTACAACCCACCCTCCCATCCTGGCACCTTCCCCTCCTACCGCAGGAATTGCAAAACCTGCGCCCACACCTCCTCCTTCACCTCCATCCAACGCTCTAAAGGAGCCTTCCACATCCATCAAAGTTTTATCTGCACATCCACCAATATCATTTATTGTATCCGTTGCTCCCGATGAGGTCTACTCTACATTGGCAGAGCGCTTTAGGGAACATCTCCGGGACACCCGCACCAATCAACCACACCGCCCTGTGGCCCAACATTTCAACTCCCCCTCCCACTCTGCTGAGGACATGGAGGTCCTGGGCCTCCTTCACCGCCGCTCCCTCACCACCAGATGCCTGGAGGAAGAACGTCTCATCATCCGCCTCGGAACACTTCAACCCCAGGGCATCAATGTGGACTTCAACAGTTTCCTCATTTCCCCTTCACCACCTCACGCTAGTTCCAAACTTCCAGCTCATCACTGTCCCCATGACTTGTCCTACCTGCCTATCTTCTTTTCCACTTATCCACTCCACCCTCCTCCCTGACCTATCACCTTCATTCACCCCCCCCCCCCACTCACCTATTGTACTCTATGCTACTTTCTCCCCACCCCCACCCTCCTCTAGCTTATCTCTCCACCATTCAGGCTCTCTGCCTTTATTCCTGATGAAGGGCTTTTGCTGCTCCTCGGATGCTGCCTGAACTGCTGTGCTCTTCCAACACCACTAATCCAGAATCTGGTTTCCAGTATCTGCAGTCATTGTTTTTACCTGACAATGAGTGGGATCCAGTCAGGGTTATGGGAGAGAAGGGAAGGGGTGAGGGTAGAGGTGCAGGAGATGGGCTGGACTCAGCTCAGGGCCCTGTCGGCCACAATAGTGGGGAACCCTCAGTTGAGCGTTCTGGAGAAAAATGCCCTCTGGATGAAAATGGCATTGTCAGAATAGATGTGATGGAGATGGAGAAACTGGAATAATGGCATGGAGTCCTTATAGGAAGCAAGGTGTGAGGATGTATATTTGAGGTAACTGTGGGAGTCAGTGGTTTTGTAGTGAATATCAGTGGCCAGCCTATCCCCAGAAATGGAAACAAAGATGTCATGGAAGGTTTATTGCTTTCCAATATTAAGTCTTTGTTCTTCCAACTCTGGCACTTGTGTACCTGTCTAGAGTTTTGTTCATGCTGCATCTTTAGCCATATAATTTCTAAGCTCTGGAATTTTCTCTGAAAATGCCTCTACATCTTTCTTCTCCTTTTGGGGGAGACAGTGCTAATGTCACTATGGGGCCGGTGGAATTCAAATTTAATCAATAGAATCTGGAATTGAAAGCCACCCTCAAGAGTTGGTGACCATGAAACTATCATTGATTGTCATAAAAACCGATGTTGCTCACTAATATCCTTATGGGAAGTAAATCTGCCATCATTACTCAGTCTAGTCTATGTGTGAGTCCAGATCCACAGCAATGTGGTTAACTCTCAACTGCCCTCTGAAATGGCTTCGTAAGATACCTAGCTCCAGGGCAACTAACAATAAGCAACAGGTGCTGGCCTTTCCAGCAGTGCATATGAAAGAAGAAAATGCTCTTCAAAGCACACCTCTTTGAACCAAACGGTTTTCCACCTGTTCTAATGTTATCACCATTGGCTTGATGTCAAATTTTGTCTTATTTGGGGAAGTTGTTTGAAGTTACAGTCACTATTTGATGCATGTTGCTGTTGGTCGTGACACTACATATCTTTGAGTGGAAAACCAGTGTTAATTTGGTGTGAAGTCTTATCCTGGAGGATTTAAGCAGTTTGAGGAAATTTTTCTTCCCTCTATTGCAGCTGCTGAATACAGTTAAAAATAATAAAGACAAAGGTCGTGTCAATGACAGTGCCTTCCTGTTTGGGTTTGGAGATGGGGGCGGTGGACCCACACAAGACATGTTGGATCGACTACAGAGAGTTCAAAACACAGATGGGCTTCCCAGGTCAGGAAGCAAACACTGTTTAAAAGTCATGTGCATTTCTAAACCAACTTGCCAGTTTGGTGTGCTCTGAAAGAGTGTATTGTTCAGGTGTCTCTTTAAATTGCTGTCAGAATATAAAATTATGTGCAAAATCTGTTTGTTCGCATGAAATAATTTTCAAAATTCTGCACGCAACCTTGTATTGCTTGTGGTGTAGTGTGTTGGATACCCAAACTGCTGTGCATGTGTGCAATCTTTGCCCTCTAGAGTTTCTGCTGTTAGCAGTGGTACTAAGAGGGGAGCAGAGAAATCACTGTACTTTACACATCTGGGCAATAGTGTTTGAGATGTGGAAATAGATTTATTGTTCACCTCTAATGTACAGTTGGCAGCAGACATGTGAGGATTGGAAATAGAAAAGTGACAGAACACTTTGGAAAGAGAGTTGCTCCAGAGAGGTTGGATATGGGAAAAGAAGCCATAAGATGCTTCATACATCTTGGGGCAAACTGAAGGCTGAAATATGAGGTACCATTGAAATGGCACTCAGGAAGTGTTAGATGTGTTAAAAATTAGAAAGAAAGTAAGTAATTTCTTTAATCTTGATTACTGTTCCAAAGCTAGTTCCCAGAATTTACGAGCTGCTCCCAGTGCAGAGCAGTGGTTGCCGGATTACACTGCTGACACCAGGAAGTTCTTCATAGGGAGTACCTGAGCAAAATCTTAAACAGACAGAGCACAATTTAATCTTAACAACGGAACATCTCAACTGTGTCCACATAGTACCTTTAAACAATGTCACAAGGGTTGAGGGATTTGATCTTAAGTATTAGGTGCACTGCACATTTCAAATGTGTCCATCACAAATCATTGTTATACCCCTGATCTCCTTTTATGTCAATGGCAATGTGGTAAATTTTGCTTGATTATTTCAACCTCTTGTAGCTCATCCCAAATAATGGAAAATCCGCAGAGTACAACGAAGGGCTGATTTACTTGTGTCCTGTCAGTGATATGCTGCTGTTTCTAAAAAAAAAAAAATCTGTTCATGAGATGTGAAGATTGCTGGCTTGGCCAAGATTTGCTGTCCATGAGAAAGTGGTGGTGAGCCGCCATCTGAATCCTAATTTGAAAGTTATACACAATTTTAAACACCCATAAAGTCAGTGATGATGGAGTCTAAGAAAATCTCGGGAGGGAAAAATGCCGGCTGAGTAGTGAAATAACTCAATGGAGGCCAGTATGCAATCAACCAGTCATTCTTTATTGCCACGTGGAGAGTCCTTGACACTAAACCAGCTCCCTCAGAGCCAGCTCTCAGGCTGAACAGCATGTCTTTCACTCCTGTTCTTTTCTTTTCCTGTTTATTTTTTTTCCACACTACCGCCTAACAGCGGGAGTGCTTATTTTACCCCAGCACCCATGTCATGTGTGTGCGGGTATCGGACACTGAAGAACAACATGTATGTAAATCTTTATTTATATTCCACCACCAGGAAGAAAGGAAACACCTGCGTGGCCAGTGATAAGCAGTGCTTCACTCCTGTTCTTTAATTAAACAGTACAGTTTACAAACAATTAACATTAACAGCGTATACAGAGAAACAACAATTTACAAGGGAGAGGAGCAGTAAAGCCAGACCCCAAACCCTCCGCTCCTGTTTTTTTTCTCTCTTTTTTTTTTCTTTCTTTGCCCTTTTTATATAAACAATAAAGAATAAGCAAAAAACTTCAAAATAAACACCTCCTCAATGCGAAGACGCCAACAAAGACACCACCCCTTCTCTTTTAACACAGGAAAAATAGACAATAGGTGCAGGAGTAGGCCATTCTGCCCTTCGAGCCTGCACCACCATTCAATATGATCATGCCTGATCATCCTTAAACAGTATCCTGTTCCTGCCTTATCTCCATAACCCTTGATTCCACTATCCTTGAGAGCTCTATCCAACTCTTTCTTAAATGAATCCAGAGACTGGGCCACCACTGCGCTCTGGGGAAGAGCATTCCACACACCCACCACTCTCCTCATCTCTGTCCTAAATGGTCTACCCCGTATTTCTAAGCTGTGTCCTCTGGTTCGGCACTCACCCATCAGTGGAAACATGCTTCCTGCCTCCAGAATGTCCAATCCTTTAATAATCTTATATGTCTCAATCAGATCCCCTCTCAGTCTTCTAAACTCAAGGGTATACAAACCCAGTCGCTCCAGTCTTTCAGTGTAAGGTAATCCCGCCATTCCAGGAATTGACCTCGTGAACCTACGCTGCACTCCCTCAATAGCCAGAATGTCTTTCCTCAAATTTGGAGACCAGAACTGCACACAGTACTCCAGGTGTGGTCTCACCAGGGCCCTGTACAGCTGCAGAAGCACCTCTTTGCTTCTATACTCAATCCCTCTTGTTATGAAAGCCAGCAACCTATTAGCCGCCTTCATTACCTGCTGTACCTGCATGCTTACCTTCGTTGACTGGTGTACAAGAACACCCAGATCTCTCTGTACTGCCCCTTTACCTAAATTGATTCCATTTAGGTAGTAATCTGCCTTCCTGTTCTTGCCACCAAAGTGGATAACCATACATTTATCCACATTAAACTGCATCTGCCGTGCATCTGACCACTCACCTAACTTGTCCAGGTCACCCTATAATCTCCTAACATCCTCAAAACATTTCACCCTGCCACCCAGCTTAGTGTCATCAGCGAATTTGTTAATGTTATTACTAATACCAATAGCAGAATCCTTCACTCCACACTGATCCAGCTCCCTCAGAGCCAGCTCTCTGTGTACAGGACATCTGACACTGCTGTTCTTTTTTTTTTCCTTTTTTTACTATATAAAGTGCCCACACTACCGCCTAACTGCGGTAATGCTTATATTATCCCTAACACCCATGTTATGTGTGTGCAGATGTGAGACACAGTGAAAGACACAAGGTGTACAACACTTTATTCGATTTCCACCACCAGGAAGAAAGGAAACACTGAATGACCAGTGACAAGCAGTGCCTTTCTGAGAGGGCAATGCTGCATGATCACATCTGTCAGTGTGGGCTTCCTGATTGGACCAGGTTAACAGCCCTAATCAGGAAACTCATTCAATGAGGTCCACCTGGCTGACCTCATTTCAATCCCTATAAGTCATTCTGGGCCAGTTAGGCAGAGTAATTAATGGCACAGGCAGTGCTATTGGTTCCACTGAATCTATGCCAGCTCCCTCCAGAGCAATCCCACTTAGTTTTCCTTCCTGCTTCATCCCTGTATCACAAAATAACATCATACTCAGAAGCCATTCAGCTTGCATTGATTATGAAGTCTGAATAGTTTACAAGATGTTGTCAGAAATTTACCAAGCCTCCTTCATAGAATAGTACAGCACAGGAACAGGTCCTTTGGACCACCATGTAATCTCTGATCATAATATCATTCTAAATAATGCTATCTGCCTGCACAAACTCCATATCCCTTTATTCCCTGCCCATTCAAGTGTCTGTCTAAATGCCTCTTAAACTTTACTATTGGTCCTGCTTCTATTCCCCTCTCTTGGCAGCATGTTCCAGGCACCTACCATCCTGTATGTAAAAAAAAAACTTGCCTTGCCCATCTCCTTTAAACTTTCCCCCCTCACCTTAAACCTATGTCCCCTAGTATTTAACATTTTCACTCGGAGAAAGATTCTGACTATCCATCTTATCCATGACTCTCATAATTTTATATACTTCTTTCAGATCACCCCTCAGCCTCTGACGATTTAACAAAATCAATCGAAGTTTAACCAATCTCTCCTTCTAGCTAATGCACACCAGCTAGCTAGGCAACACCCTGGTACATGTATTTTGCACCCTTTCAAGCTTCCACCTACTTCCATAGTGTGGTGGCCAGAACAGCACACAATAATCCGAGCGTGGCCTAACTGAAGTTCTATACAATTGTAACATGACTTGCCAACTTTCATACTCAGTGCTCCAACCAATCGAGGCAAGTGTGCTGTACACTTTCTTTACTACCTTATCCATTTCTGTTGCCACTTTCAGGGAGTTATGGACTTGCACCCCAAGATTTCTCTGTATATCAATGCTTTTTAGGGTCCTGCCATTTTCAGTACACTTTTCTCTTGCATTTACCTCCCAGAAATCCGTCACCTTACATTTGGCTGGATTAAATTCCATCTGCAGTTTATCTGCCCCACTTTCCAACTGATCTATATCCTTCTATATTCTTTGACAACCTTCCCCTCTATCCACATTTCCACTAATTTTTGTGTCACCTGCAAACATACTGACCAGACTACCTAGATTTTCATCCAAATCGTTCATATATTGCAAATAGAGGTCCCAGCAGTGATCCTTGCAGAACACCACTGATCCCAGACCTTTAGTCAGAAAAACCCCACTCCACAATTGCCATCTATCTTCTATGACCAGTCCAATTTTGTATACATTTTACCAACTCTGTGTGGATCCCATGTGACTTAATCTTCTGGACCAGCACACCATGAGGGCCCTTGTCAAATGCTTTAGTAAAGTCCATGTAGATAACTGTCCTACTTCATCTTTGACACTTCATCAAAAATATCAAATTTGAGCGATCTGTGCACTTGCAAGTTTGTCTTTCCAATGCCTGTTCAATTTTCTTTTGAAATTGTTGCTTGTACTTCCATCACACCCATTTCTATTAACAGGATGAAGAATTACACCAGAGTTGTTTCCAGGTTTATTACCCTTATTAGCCATGGTTCAGTGAGTGTCTGTCATGCGGCTTGAATCAGAAAGTTAAAGTGTCAAGTTCTACTTTAGGACTTAAGCACAAAAATTAAAATCAAAGCTGACACTCCCATTCGGTACCATGGGAGTTCTCCATTATCAAAGTGTGATGATGCTTTTAGGATGAGATGGTAAGCCATAAATGTGAAGTTGTCAAACTAACTACAATAGGAAATTCAGGAAAGTATCAGAGTGGTCAGAGTTTGGAACTCGTTCACAGCGAGTAACTGAGGTAAATACTGTAGAAGTGTTTAAGAGTGATAACCATATTAACAGAGAAAGGAATAGAAAGATATTTTGATAGGGTTGATTTAAAAGGGGGAAGAGGAGACTTGCATAGAGTCAGATATTAGGCATGGACTCATTGGGCTGATTGGCCTGCTCTGTATTCTAAATATTTTGCAATAACACAATAGGCTTCTCCTATTTTGAATTAATCAGCCAGAGTACTGTCATGAAAATTCACCTTGTTGTAGCTGAGGCCAACAGGAGGTCAGTAAATTTTCATCCAGATAACCAAAGTCAGAAGAATTCACAATGAAGAGTTTGTTTCCTTTACTCGTATTTTAAAATTAATTGTGTCTATAACAAGGTATGCTGTGTGAAGGTATGTGTGTATATAGACATATATAAGCTGTAGCTAGCAAAGGTCATTAATAAGTGCATACACTGTGTCTCAGGGTGAAACAATCCAGCCCAGAAACATTCTTCTCAATTTTGGAAGCTGACACTACGATGCTTTGTACCTGGGTTGGAGAACTATTTTTGGAACTACACAATGGCTCCTATACTTCCCAGGCAAAGGTAGGAATCTTTATTATTCTTAGTTTTTAAGTATTGTGGGGACTGGTCTACTAATCCAGAGTCCAAGGCTAATGTTCTGAAAATATTGTTTCAAATCCCATCACGTCAATTAAATGATAAAGCTAAAATTAAAAACTAGTCTCCGTAACATCAACAATCAAATCACTGATTTATTGTTAAAGTTCAAATCATTCAGTATGTCCTTGAGGGAACAAAATTGGGCTGACATTGGACTCCAGACTTTTATGAGCCTTGACTGTCCACTGAAATACCTAACAAGCTGCTGCAGAAAAGTCAAAAACCAGGCGAACCACCCAGCATTGACCCTGATTTCGCTGCTCCTTGGATGCTGCCTGAACTGCTGTGCTCTTCCAGCACCACTAATCCAGAATCTGGTTTCCAGCATCTGCAGTCATTGTTTTTACCAGGCACTGGAGCCCTGTTGCCAAGTCAAAATCCTGGATCTCCCTTGTTAACAGCACTGTGGATGTAGCTACATCATATGAACTGTTGACTTCCAATAAGTTGGCTCCTCATCATTTTCTCAACTGGCTTGCCAGTGACACTAACGTCCGACAAAAGCATCCCTTTTTATGATCTCATTTGCAAACGGTTTTCAATTTGCTGCAGGCCACAATGATTTATTGATGTTAAAATAATTATATGATTAAACATTTAGTTTCCTGTGGCAGGTAGTATATATAAACACAAATAAGCACACATATAAAAAGCTTGTGTATGTATGCATTCCCAATGTACACATATTACTTGTTTCCATAGTTGTTTTTTAATGTATTATATTAATGTTTAAACTTTGTAATCAATTTTTATTGAATTTTTTTCTACGCAAACAGTTGCCAAATATTGTTGATGAGCCAGTTTGTTACTCAGCTTGCTTTTTCACATTTTTCTTAGCTGCTGAAATATATTAAGTGTCAAGTTATATCCAAAATAGAACTAAAATTTAAAATATCTATTTGATACAATTAACCCAATGTGTTGCCTATGTCTTTTAATCTCCTTTTAAAGTTTTTGCTTTTAAGACTGCAGCCTCTTTGAAAAGTCTGGTTTTTAGCTGTTTTGCTTTTGCACAGTAGTTAAGAATAAACTTTCAGTCACATGCCAACATAAAATGCACACCATAACAGGACGAGAAAGGTCCTTTTATTCTGTGAGGATTTGAGATTTTTCTTTAACACTTTGTCTCCCAGAAAGTTTTAAAAGAAACTGGAAACTGAAATCAAAACCTTGAGATATGAAGCAGGGAATGGCAAATGTATATGATCATATAGAAACAAACAATCCTGATCACTCTATTTGTAGCATCTTTAATAGTTAAGGGAGAAAGTGCTGTTTGATTACAAGGTTGGATTGGTGTTTACAGCTGTTGAAATTTCAAATCAAAATCTCTGTTATAATTGCTTTGACAAAATCTTCCCCTTTTTAGAACTGGCAGGATAAGTGGTGTGGTAAATAGGTGGGCTGGTTGGGAGATTTCTGCTGCATTCCTATCACCACTGGAATTAAGTTCTAGGAGCAAAGATCACCCCCATCTGCAACCAAATGACCCAGCCGAAAGTGGGTACTGTAGATGCTGGAGGTTAGAGTCAAGATTAGAGTGGTGCTGGAAAAGGACAGCAGGTCAGGCAGCATCCGAGGAGCAGGAAAATCGATGTTTCGGGCCAAAGCCCTTCATCAGGAATGGCCGGAAACGTCAATTTTCCTGCACCGAATGAAGACCCTCTTAAGTGGACAATTAACAACCATTTCAGGGCTTGATAGCACATGGTTTAGTGGGCTTTCCCACTCACTTTGGTGGCTGGTGTCCCATTCATATATACACCAAGCACCATACCTCTATCAAAAAGCGGAAGATTCTGCCCAATGATTTATTACATCTATACAGTATTTTTTTTAAATGACATCATTATTTGGGAAATTTGTTTCTTGAAACGTGTGTCTATGAAAGACTGATGAAGTTGGTCATCTCCACCATGTGCTACATTTTGCTCTGGTGTCTGTCAGTTGTGAACTTCTGGAACCTACATTGCCGTCCTGTGAGCATACACCTGTTAAGAAGCAGAAAGCATGCATTAAACCAGAAAAATTGATAAAGGAACCAGATGATTATGTAGCAAATGGTAAGGGGACATCTGGAGCTGACAAAGTGGCACTGGTTGGGCTGGAGGAGGCTGACAGCATTGGCATAGCAGGGTGTTGAGGCTTGGTGATTTGATATGGGCCTCTGACTTCTTGGACTTTCATCCTTCACAAGCTGCTCCCTTCAGTGCTGTTAGATTATAGCAGTCCCCCAATGTTGTTGAAGCTTTTGGTTTGCACTGATCAGGAGAAACACCAGAATGTCAAATTTCATGCCATCACAAGTTATCACAGGAGGAAAGGGTGCTGATTGTTTGGCAGTTTGACTCAGGTTGGCAAACTAGAGGCTTCCTCTGCTTCTGGGAATTTATTTTAAAATGCAAGGCTTTAATATTCCTTTTGTTTGTAAAGGACAGATCCCTGTGCTATATCCCCACCTCTTGCTGAACCCAAGGCTAACCCATCTGCCCAATTAACTCAACTCTCAGGATCTTAAGTGCTCTTGTGTTGTCCAGAAGCATATCGATTGTATTCTGAGCATGTTCTTTGATCCATAAACAATCAGTATCCCCTACCAGTATCTGTCTCAATCACACATCTTTTCCTCTCCTCCATAAAATGCTGTTTGCCCCAGAGGCCTCATCCTAGTATGACCAGAATACAGGTGACCGTTGGATCCAATGCCATTCCCAGTGCTGATGACTCACTGCCTTGATAACACTACTTTGGGTAATGCTCCAGTACTCATAACATCTGATTCACTGAGCAATATCTCAAAAGATTTACTAGAACATACTTAAAAATGGTGTATCCAGGCCATATCTTGTCAGTCCTGCCTCTGATGTTACAACTGGGTATCACAATCGACAGGGAGAAAGTGAGGACTGCAGATGCTGGAGATCAGAGTTGAGAGTGTGGTGCTGGAAAAGCACAGCAGGTCATGCAGAATCCAAGGAGCAGGAGAATAGACATTTTGGGTTTAAGTCCTTCATCAGGAATGAAGTTTGTGGGTCAGTGGGGCTGAGAGATAAATGGGAGAGGGGCTGGGGCAGAGGGGAACATAGCTGGAAATGTGATAGGTAGATGAAGGTGCGGATGGAAGTGATTGGTCAGAGGGAGGGTGGAACAGATGGGTGGGAAGGAAGGAAGATGGACAAGTAGGACCAGTCAAGGGGACAGTGCCGAATTGGAGGCTTGGAACTGGGATAAGTTTGGGGGAGGGGAAATGAAATCTACATTGATCCCATGTGATTGCAGGGTCCCAAGGCGGAAGATGAGGCGTTCTTCCTCCAGGCGTCAGGTGGTAAGGGTTTGGCGATGGAGGAGGCCCAGGATCTGCATATCCTTGGTGGAGTTAAAGCATCGACAGACAGACAATATAGGCTGGCACGGTGGCTCAGTGATTCGCACTGCTGCCTCGCAGCACCAGGGACCTGGGTTCAATTCCAGCCTCAGGTTACTGTCTGTTTGGAGTTTGCACATTTTCCCCATGTTTTTGTGGGGTTTTGTCCAGGTGCTCCGGTTTCCTCCCATGGTCCAAAGACGTGCAGGATAGGTAAATTGGCCATACTAAATTGCCAGTAGTATTCAGCGATGTGTAAGTTAGGTGCATTAGTCAGGGGTAAGTATAGAATACTCGGGTAGGGGAATGGGTCTGAATGGGATACTCTTCGGAGGGTCGATGTGGATTTGTTGGGCCTAATGGTCTGTTTCCACATTGTGGGGATTCAATTCTATGTCGTTCTATGTCATATATGTTTCATACTTGCATCCAATTGTCTCATTTCTTGTTAACAAACCTGCAGTGTTGCAGTTGTAAATGTGAATATTTAGCAAACAGAATTGGAAGCTGCCATTTATTAGGTTTGAGAAAAACACTATTGCAAACCAAAACTGCAGTTAACAATAGATCAACAAGAAACTTACTTTTGAAAATCTTTTCAGCTGCCATCATTAGGGGTGACACGGTGCCTCAGTGGTTAGCCTGCTGCCTCACAGTGCCAGAGACCCAGGTTCGAATCCAGCTTTGGGCGACTGTCTGTGTGGAGATTGTACATTCTCCCCATGTCTGTGTCAGTTTCCTTGTGTCCAGGGATGTGCAGGCTAGGTGGTTTAGCTATAATAAATATAAGGTTACACGGGTAAGGTAGGGGGATGGGTCTGGGATGGATGCTATTTGCAGGGTCAGTGGATTCGATGGGCTGAATGGCCTGCTTCCACACTGGAGAACATTTATGATTCTATCTTAATTATAACTGTTTGTTTGGAAAACTAAGTTTTTTTTTAAAAAATCAAGGAAATTACAAGACTAGATGGTAGCATTTTCTCTAACAGTATTTTATTGAAAACCTTCTTGTATGGGCAAAACCTTAGCCTGGAGCTCACTCGTGTTCCCAGTGCTATTACTCAGTGTGAGAGAGAGTCAGCCACATTGAAGCTACAGTCACAATATTGGGGGATATGAGGTGCACAGTGATCATTAGTAAATCTGGAACTATGGAGTCCTGATTTAATAGTAGGACCATGTTTCCATTTTTTCACCCAGTTTTTCATGTGACACAGTCACATTGAGAGCAAACCTGCTGTACAAGGCCAGAGCCAAGATTAGGACAGGAGAGAAGGAGAGAACGTAGGAATGGGTATGGAAGATATTTTTAGATGGTTGGGGAGAGAGGGACATCAACAGGTCTGGAAGTTAATGGAAGAGTGATGGCTTGCCTTGAAGGCTAGTGGAAAGCAATCTGCTCTCACTGGCTCCCAAGAAGGCATTGAATTGCTGATTGTGGAGGGGTGTTTCTCAAATCTTCATACTGGTCAAACTGGAAGTTTTGTGTGTGTGTTAGATTACTTAGTGTGGAAAAAGGCCCTTCGACCCAACAAATCCACACCGACTCGCCGAAGCGTAACCCACCCAGACCCATTCCCCTACATTTACCCCTTCACCTAACACTACGGGCAATTTAGCATGGCCGATTCACCTAACCTGCACATTTTGGGAGGAAACCGGAGCACCTGGAGAAAACCCACGCAGACACGGGGAGAATATGCAAACTCCACACAGAGAGTCGCCTGAGGCGGGAATTGAACCTGGGTCTCTGGCACTGTGAGGCAGCAGTGCTAACCGCTGTGCTACCGTGCCGCCCATAGTTAAGGGTTCCTAGTGGTGAAAATGCTATCCACCTCCATACACACGCACTCGTGTACAGATCGTAAATGCATGCACCCTCCCATGAGCATACACTCACACATGTGCAGCACCTGCACCCACCCTACCATACAATGCAGGTATGCCCTCGCCCATTTCCCCCCATAACACACACACACCCCCGCCCCTCCAACCTCCACTCTTCTGCCCTCCCTTCTTCTGGGTTGTCAAAACTTCCTCCTTCAAATTCGAGAGTTTTCTTCAGTAATAACAGAAAGCCATAGAGGAACTTGTTGCTTTAGAAACCCTTTCTAGTGAAAGTTTTTGCAGACAAAACCTTCATGGAAGCCATTTATGAGAAACAGTTATTTTGTTTTTTGGTGATATTGAAGTAAACAGTACAGAGCAAGCAGTCCAAAGATGTGCAGGTTAGGTGAATTGGCCATGCTAAATTGCCCATAGTGTTAGCCACATTAGTCAGAGGGAAATGGGTCTGGGTGGGTTACTCTTTAGAGGGTCGGTGTGGACTTGTTTAGCCGAAGGGCCTGTTTCCACTCTGTAGGGAATCTAATCTAATCTAAAAATCACACAACACCAGGTTATAGTCCAACAGGTTTAATTGGAAGCACTCTAGCTTTCGGAGCGACGCTCCTTCATCAGGTGATTGAGTCCGAATCATAATCTAATCTAAACTTTTAAAGTAACTCAAAACACACACTAAAAATTTGCTAATGGCTGATTACCTGGAAGTGCATTCAACAAGTCCAATAAAGACATGAATATTGATAAATTAGTGAATGCGGAAGGACAAGGGTGAGAATGACTAAGAATGATGTAATTTTACAGCAAAGGAGGAAGCTAAAGCTTTCATTTTTCTGCTTTTTCTCCACATCCTTTTAAAGCCTAAGCTCACTTCCCTTTTAAAAACTCCGAATGCTACTACCTTGTAAACATTTGACAAGGGTCTTGTGAATACAGTAATCAGCAGTGCTCCTGACATTTCATATAAACCACAGGAACAAAATCTGGAAGGAATATACTGTTAATCATGTTTGAAAGGAGCTTTTCTGCTTCTGCATTAAACGCGTATTTAACGAGAAGGATTTTTAGGTAATCACGTAGAGGCTTTTGGTAAAGAAGGAAAATCAAGGTATAAATTGCTGTAACCTTTAACTTTTAACATGAGTTAAAAGTTAACTGAGGAAGAAAACATTATAATTGAATAGATAATAAAGCCCTGTCATCCACGACTGGAGGATAGGACAAGCAGTCCAAAAAAAAGCAGCCTAGCAGAAAGGAGGGCGATAGCATCTGAGTAGATTCACATGCAGTGCTTCGAGTGGCAGGGTTGGGTGGGGGAGCGGTTGCGGGGTGTGGCAGGGAGTGCAGTCAGTGTGTGCTTGACTGATCTAGTGAAGTTCCCCATTTGAAATGCAGAGATTTCGTTTATGCAATTCATCTATTTTCAGTGGCGGAGGAAAACTATTTATTTCCCAAGTACTAATTGAACACTATCACTGGTAATCTTGACATCCCTTATTGACTTCTTTCAGGGTTGACTATATCACACAACCCAGGTTCATCTGTTGCAGTAGAATAACTTTTAATTCACCCGAATAATACTTTCAGAGACTGAAATTTACTTGTAATTTAAGTGTAGAAAAATTGTTTGATAAACTGAATGACGTGGAGTTATACAATTTGTACCTGGATAACAATGGGATGTGGATGGACTTAAATGAAATGCCACAAAAGGTCTGTGGTATTTTAAGCATTGGTTACATTGGACTTTTTAAAATCTTAAAAGCTCCATTGGTCCAGAGCAGCAAAATTGGCCACATTCCCAACAGTGGAATGACAAAAACCTTGGCACTTACATCCATTTAGGAATGTTATCACATTGCTTCCAAATTTTCCAGCACATTGATATTATGGTCATGTTATTTCATTTTTAAACAGGGGAGACAGTTCCAGAGCACGAATGTCACTGATCTAGTAATCACAGAAGCCCAGGTAGTGCTTTGAGCATTTGTCTCTTCCTACATACTCTTCAATTCTTTTCACCCTCATTTACTTAACCAGCTTTCCCTTACAGGCAAAATGAGTAATAGAAAGACAAACCTTATTAAACTGGTTCTTTCAGCAGTTTGCACTGTCAAGATCTCTACTTCACAAATGTAAAACAGTTTTAAAAATATTTCTCTTTAGATTAAGAAAGGCAATCGCAAATGTGAATGTATCCTCCATAGTGTTGAAGTTGTGAGCAGTCTGGCATCCGTACAGAAGGATACCTTCGAATATCCGAGTTCCCAATTGCAACATCTGTGGAGGTAGTATCTGTTTCATGAGATTTACTTTGTTGTGTTGTTTGTTCTTTCTGCTTTGAGATTTCTCCGTTCCACAAAGAACTAAAGTTATGAAGCTCCGAAACTGAGCACTTTCAACCTTTGACACCACACACCCTATGGAATATAATGACTAGGGACTTTGAAAAAGTGCTTTGACCTTTCTTTTAACCACCTCTTCACACCACCCCTGAATTTCTTACCTGCCACTTGACTCTCCCTTCAGTGGTTGCATCAAGCTGGAAGTCATCCTGTACAGATTCATAGTCCAAATCACAGACTTATCCCACTGGCAGCATGGACCTTCTCATAGTGGTATGGAATGTGCAGTTCCTACGCGCAGGGAGTGTTGCAGGAAATCAGACCTCCAAGCTCTAGTTTGAGTAGGCTTCAAGAGTTAATCAATGGTGCTCCCCAAATGCATTACATGGGTATCACTGAATTACTGAAAATTTTCTAATGATTAATGTTACGGTAGCCATTTGCTGATTGTGCAGTTAAAGTTTCAGCACACATTGCAGAAATGAATAAAGTTTAGATTGACACGTGAGGTTTATGCTCAAAGTTTAAACACTCTTTCTCAGTATATTTGACTTTCCCATGAGTTGTGAGTAGTTTTCAAAACATGCTGCAATTTGAGACACTCTGTAATGCTGCACTATGTTAGTTGCTGAGTTTGAAACCTGACTGAAAGTGAGAATGTTGTAGCTTTTACAAGATGAGACCAGAACTGAGAAGTTCTGCGACCCCCCCTCCCCATTGTCCGTAAAGCAAGATTGGAGGGGGAGCTGATTAGAGATCTTTAAGATAATTAAAGGCATAGACGTAGGGATCATTTTTCCACATCTTGGGAAGACCCTAAGCTGATAGCCGTAAATGCAGTCACCAATAAATCTAAGAGGGAAACTATGAGAAACCTCTTTAGCCAGAGAACCTCCTGCCACAAGGAGTGTTTGGGGTGAATAGCGCACATGCATTTAACGGGAATCCAGATACAAATATTGAGAAGGAAAAGATTGGGAAGTTTATGCTGAATAGGATGAGTTGCAAAGGGGTGAGACAAGGCCCACATCAAGCACAAACATTAGTGTTGAGAGGCTAATTTTGTGTAATTTAATGTAACTATCACATTTCACAGACTGCTGCTCCTTAATCAGTTCCATGATGTGCTGCCTGGCACATGTATTCAGCCTGTAGTAGAAGATGCAGTAAAGTTCTATGAAGGTAAGGCATCTCAATTGTCCAGTCTCCTCAATCTGCTGTTATGTTTAGAGAATGGACCTCTGTGTCACAGAGGCCAAACGCCAACTCTCCGACACCACATCCTACCTCCCCGTTGACCACAAGTCCACCATGGTCCATTAGGCCACTATTATCCACACTGTGACCTCATTGCTTATGGTGACTTCCCTCACAGACCCCCCAGCCCTACATGCCCAGTTCTATCTGCCCCCCAAGATCCACAAGCCTGACTACCCCGGCCGACCCATCATCTCCACATGCTCCTGCCCCATTGAACTCATTTCTTGCTACCTTGACTAAATTCTCTCTACCCTTGGTTCTGGCAGTTCTAATCTACATCTGAGACACCGACCACGTCCTCCACCTCTTCGAAAACTTCCAGTTCCCGGCCTCCAGCGCTTCATCTTCACTCTAGATGTGCAGTCCTTATACACATCCATACCCAGCAATGATGGCCTGCAGGCCCTCAAGTTTCTTCTCCTCCAACAGATCCATTAGGTCCCCCTCCACCATAGTCCTCACCCTCAATAACTTTTCCTTAAACTCTTCCCATTTCCTCCAAATTCAGGGAGTGGCCATGGGCACTCACATGGGCCCTAGCTTCGCCTGCCTCTTTGTTGGCCATGTCGAACAGTCCCTCTTCAGCATGTACACATGTGCTATTCCCCAACTCTTCCGCTGTTACTTTGATGACAGTGTCAGTGTTCTGCACCCACGCTGAACTGGAGCAGTTCTTTTCACTTGGCCAACAATTTCCACCTTGCGCTCAAATTCACTTGGTCTATCTCAGACAATTCCCTCCTCTTTCTTGACCTCTCCATTTCCGTGTCTGACGGCTGTTTATGGACTGACACTTACTATAAACACACAGACTCCCATAACTACCTAGACTACATCTCTTCCCACCCCGTATCCTGCAAAAACTCCATCCCGTTTTCCCAATTCCTTCATCTTCGTCACATCTGCTTTGACAAGGAGACGTTCCACTCCCAAGCATCCCAGAAGTCCACCTATTTTAAACAATGTGCTTCTTCCCCCTCTGTTATCCAGACAATCCCCCACCGCACCTCCTCCATTCCCCACTCCACTGCTCTAAACCTCCACCACCCACCAAACATAATAAAGACAGCGTTCCCCTTGTCTTCACTTTGCACCCTACTAGAGTCTCTGCATCCAACGAATCATCCTCAAACACGTCTGCCAATTCTAACTAAACCCCACCACCAAGAACATCTTCCCCTCCCCACTCTTCTCTGCTTTCCACAAGGACCATTTCCTTTGTCACTTCTTCGTTTGCACCATTCTCCCCCCCACCCCCCACCCCCCCCCCCCAGTAGCTTCCTCTGCACCTGTAAAAGATGCAAAACTTGCCAGCACATCACCCCACTCACCTCCATCCCAGGTCCTAAACAATCCTTCCAGGTGAAACAAAGGTTCACCTGCCTCTCCTCCAATCTAGATTACTGCATCCGGTGTTCCTGATATGGTCTTTTCTGCATCAGTGAGACCAAACGTAAACTAAGAGAACGTTTTGCTGAGCATCTCAGCCTGACATCCTGGTTGCTGTCCATTTCCGTTCCCCCCCCCACTTCCTCTCTGACATGTCCATCCTCTGCCTCCTCCATTGCCACAGTGAATCAGATTGCAAATTGGAGGAATAATACCTTATCTTCCGCCTCGGCAGCCTACAGCCCGGAGGACTCAACATTGAGCTCTCCAATTTCAAATAACCTTCCCACCCATCACCCAACTCCCTTTCTAACCTGCCTCTTCCCTTCCATTCCACTTACCGACCCTTCCTTCCAGCTACCAACTGGATTCATCCCTCCCATTGACCAACCAGGTTGTACCCATCACCTGCATTCACCCATCACTGCCTCACCATCCTGCCCCTCTCCCCACCCATAACCCTTCCCTCCATTCCTGAAGAAGTTATACCCGAAATGTCGACTTCTCCACCTCCTGATGGTGCCTAGCTTACTGTGTTCTTCCAGCCTCCTGCTTGTCTATTATGTTTATTTTGCAGGCAATTAGACTAAAGTTTCTTATATCATTTGTGATTCCTTACGTAATTGTGGATAATTAGCTTTTTGAATTCTAGGTAATTATATGGTTACATTTTTATGCAAAATTTACATAAATGTAATTTTATCACTTCCAAATTGCTGTAATTTTCTAGATTGTGCAGGAAGTAAAGCTCATGCAATATAGGTATATTTTAATCAGGTATATTTTGAGAATGACTTTATTGTAGGGTTTATTGTTGTAAGTAACATTTGAGTAGCACTGAAAAAGGTGATCTGGCACTGCTTGCTTTATTTGCTTCTAATCCTGTTGTGGTAATGCACAAAGAACATGTTGTGCTGAACTGAATATCTTGAATTGGTTAAGTGTAGCTGTTAGTACACTAGGAATTTGTCAGCAAGTGCTGCCCAATTGCAGAATCAGATCAAACAGTGGATGCTTTATCAGGCTCTTAATGTGGTTTGTTTATTCCTGCTATACCTTCATAAGCAGGGACCTGTTGTGTACAAACAAAAGGAACATGTTCAAGTCTTATGTTCTTTTGAATTACCTGCGAGATTGGGGAAACTTAGATCCTTGTTGCTTTCTCCATGGAGAGAAAGTGAGGACTGCACCCATCAACCTCACTGCCCCATGGCTGAACATTTTAACTCCTCCTCCCACTCCATCAAGGACATGCAGGTCCTGGGCCGCCTCCATCGCCAAACAATTATAACCCAATGCCTGGAGGAAGAACGCCTCATATTCCACCTTGGGACCCTGCAACCACATGAGATGAATGTGGATTTCAACAGCTTCCTAATTTCTCCTCCCCCCGCATTATCCCAGTCCCAAGCCTCCAACTCTGCAACGCCCCCCTGACCTGTTCATCACCTTTCCCAACTATCCGCTGCACTTCTTCCCCCCCCCCCCCACACACCGACCTATCATCTCCCTCACCTTCATCTACCTATCGCTTTCTCAGCTATCCCCTCCCACCCCACCCCCCTGCCATTTATCTCTCAGCCCCCTGGCCCACAAGCCTCATTCCTGATGAAGAGCTTATGCCCGAAACATCGATTCACCTGCTCCTCTTCGGATGCTGCCTGACCTGCTGTGCTTTTCCACTCTTGACCCCTTGCTTTCTCCATAGCAATGCCTGGACTAATCACAGAAGACTTGCCAACCAAACTTTAACTCTCCGTGAGTTAAAGTTATTACACGTTTGAAATTCGGCATTCTTGCATTTGTCCTGATGAGTGCAAAATGAAAAACTTGAGCAATACTCAAGTCCGACGCAAAGCAAATCTGGTCTGTCTAAAATATTTGATTCTGCTTTCTACCAACAAGTGCAAACCCTCTTCCATTTGTTTATCTTGCATGTCATGTATAACAAATCTTTCTTAAAAAGCTGCCTGACAAAGTGTAACAACTGCTTTCAGTGACTGAAATTTGATTATGTGTACCCACCCACTAAAGCAGACAACATCATACACTATCTTGATTTGGAATTGTATCACTGTTCCTTCACTATTGCTGGGTCAAAATTCTAGAACTCCTCTCTTTACAGCACTGTTGGTGTCCCTACACTCACTCAACTGCAGCAGTCAAAAGCCTGGTTCAGCCTGAGACAATGTCCAAGCAGAGATGGAATTTTCAGCAGGGGTTGCAAACAATGGCTTTCATATTCCTATGTTTAACAGGCAAATATCACAGATTACGGGTATCAGACAAGAAATTTGTCAACACAGATGTCGTAGGCTGGGAGATGCCAAAGAAGTGGAAATGGGCGACATTAGTGCACTTTTGGAATATGCAACTAGAAGAATTTGCGGTTACACAGAAAATTTACGTACCCAACATCCTTCATTGGACCATAATCAGATAAAATTGGACAGCAACTTGAATGAGGAGATATTGAGACAGTTTTACAGAAACAAAATACTGCATTTCTGGAGATCTGAAGTAAAATCAGAAACTGCTGGAGAAAATCAGCTGGTCTGGCAGCATTTGTGGAGAGGGAAACAGAATTGAGATAGTTTTAATTGGTTGCTATTTTTGATCTCTCCATGTGATTGTTTAATGATCGCTGATCTAATTACTTAGAATTAGACTGAACTACTTCAGAGCTGTTACTAAATTCGAGATTCCCTTCTTGGTGGCTTTTATTGAGAAGAGTAAGACTGTGAATGTCAGGAATAAAGGATATTACCTCCTGACTGTAAATATTAAAAGTGATTTTCCGTTCTTCTCAGTATAAAAATAATTTCATTTTGTTTCTGTGGCTCAGAAGGGAAGGGGGGAGAATAGGAGAGCAAAAGTGATAGGAGATTCAGTCGTGAGAGGAACAGACAGGAGATTTTGTGGTTGTGAGCGAGACTCCTAGATGGTATTTTGCCTCCTGGGTGCCAGGGTCAGGGGTGTCTCAGAGTCTACAGGATTCTTAAGGGGGAGGGAGAGCAGCCAGAAGTCATGGTGCACATCAATGCCAGTGACATAGTTAGGGAAAGGGAGGAGGACCTGAAACGTGAACATAGGGGGTTAGTTTGGAAGCTAGCAGGCAAGATGAGCAGATTAGTAATCTCAGGATTGCTACCGGTGCCTCTTGCTAGTGAGGCTAGGAATAGAGAGGGAATGCAGATGAACATGTGGCTGCAGGGCTGGTGTAGGAGGGAGGGCTTCAAGATATATGGATCATTGGGATACCTTCTGGGGAAGGTGGGAACTGTACAAGAAGGACAGGTTGCACCTGAACTGGAGGGGCACCAATATCCTGAGCAGGAGGCTTGCTAGATCTCTTCAGGAGGCTTTAAACAAGATTGGCAGGGGAGTGGGAACCTGTGCTACGGCTCAGAGGATGGGGTAGGTAGTGAACAGCCAGATACAGCATGCAGAGAATCTGAGAGGAGGGATGGACACTTGATAGGGCCAAGGTGCAGTCAGTGTGATGCGGTGAATTGTGATAATTTTAATGCAAGAAGTATCAGGAATAAGGGAGACGAGCTCAGAGGGTTGGAACTTGGAGCTGTGGTGTTGTGACCATTACGGAGACTTGGATATCACAGGGGCAGGAAAGGCTGTTGGATGTTCCAAGGTTTAGATGTTTCAAAAGGAGTGGGGTGGGGTAAGGTAAAAGAGGTGGGGGAGTGGCATTGCTAATCAGGGATAGCATCACAGCTGCACAAAGGGAGGTCATCGAGGAGGGTTTGTCTACTCAATCAGAATGGGTGGAAGTCAGAAACAAGAAAGGAGCAGTCACTTTATTGGGGGTTTTCTACAGCTCCCCCCCAATAGCAACAGAGACACGGAGGAGCAGATTGGGAGGCAGATTTTGGAAAGGTACAGAAGTAATGCAGAAATTTTCCTGGGTGACTTTAACTTCCCTAATATTGATTGGAACCTCCTTAGTTCAAATAGTTTGGATAGACCAGATTTTGTCAGGGGAGTCCGGGAAGGGTTCCTGACTCAATATGTAGATAGGCCGACTAGAGGTGAGGCCATATTGAATTTGATGCTTGACAACAAACCAGGCCAGGTGTCAAATCTCTGTGGAAGTGCATTTCCGTGATAGTGATCACAACTCCCAGACCTTTACTATAATCATGGAGAGGGATAGGAGCAGACAGAATGGGAAAGTATTTAATTGGGGGAGGGAGAATTACAATGCTATTAGGCAGGAACTGGGGTGCCTAAATTGGGAACAGATGTTCTCCGGGAAATGCACGTCAGAAATGTAGAGGTTGTTTAGGGAGCACTTGCTGTGAGTGCTGGATAGGTTTGTCCCATTGAGTCAAGGAAGGGATGGTAGGATGAAGGAACCTTGGGTGACAAAAGAAAGAAGGAAGCTTACTTAAGGTTGAGGAGGCAAGGACCAGATAAGAGGCAGGACTGTAGAGGGTTACAAGGTAGACAGGAAGGAATTGAAGAGTGGACTTAGAAGAGCTAGAAGGGGGCATGATAAAGCTTTAGCGGGTAGAATGAAGGAAGACCCGAAGGCATTTGACATTTATGTGAGGAACAAGGGGAAGGCTAGAGTGAGGGTCGGGCCGATCAAGGATAGTGGAGAGAACTTGTGCCTGGAGTCAGAGGAGGGAAGGAAGGTCCTAAATGAATACTTTGCTTCAGTATTCACTACTTTGAGGGACCTTGTCGTTTTCGAGGACTGCATGAAACAGGGTTGTTGTCAGGAAGGAGAATGTGCTGAAAATTTTGAAAAACATAAGGATAAATAAATCCCTTGGGCCAGATGGGATATGCCCAAGATTATGACAGGAAGCGAGGAAAGAGATTGCTGCATCTTTGGCGATGATCGTTGCATTCTCACACTGTCCACTGGAGTAGTGCCAGATGATGCAAGGTGGCAAATGTTATTCCCTTGTTAAAGAAAGGGAACAGGGGTAATTCTGGGAATTACAGACCAGTCAGTCTTATGTCTCGGGTGGGCAAAGTATTGGACATGATTCTGAGAAACAAAATTTATGATAACTTGGAAAGCCATAGCTTCATTATGGCTTTGTGAGGGGCAGGTCATGCCTCACAAGCCGTTTTGAATTATTTGAGGATGTGACAAAACACACTGAAGGTAGAGCATTGGATGTGGTGTAAAAGGATTTTAGCAAGGCGTTTGATAAGGTTCCCCATGGTAGGCTCATTCAGGAAGCAAGGAGGCAAGGGATACAGGCTATCTGGATACAGAATTTGCTTGCCCATGGAAGGAAGAGGGTGGTGGTAGATGGAAGGTATTCAGCCTGGAGCTTGGTGACCAGTGGTGTTCCGCAAGGATCAGTTCTGGGACCTCTGCTCTTTGTGATTTTTTTTTATATAAGTGATTTAGATGAGGAAGTGGGAAGGTGGGTTGGTAAGTTTGCTGATGACCTGAAGGTTGGTGGAATGGTGGATAGTGTGGAGGGCTGTTGTAGGTTGCAATGGGGCATTGACAGGATGCAGAACTGGGCTGATAAGTGGCAGATGGAATTCAACCTGGAAAACGTGAAGTGATTCATTTTGGAAAGTCGAATCTGAATGCAGATTACAGGGTTAAAGGCAGGATTCTTGGCAGTATGGAGGAACACAGGGATCCACATCCATAGATCGCTCAAAGTTGTCGCCCAAGTTGATAGGGTTGTTAAGAAGGCGTATGGTGTGTTGGCTTTCATTAGCAGGGGGCTTGAGTTTAAGAGCTGTGAGGTTTTGCTGCAGCTCTTTAAAGCCCTGGTTAGACCACACTTGGAATATTGTGTTCATTTCTGGTCTTATGCAAAAAGGTTGAGGGAGTTAGGGTTTTCTCATTGAAGCGACGAAGGAAGAGAGGTGACTTTGATAAAGGTGTACAAGGTGATGAGAGGCATAGGTAGAGTGAATAGCCAGTGACATTTTCCCAGGGTGGAATTAGCTATCATGAGAGGGCATAATTTTATGATGAATCGAGGAAGGTTTAGGGGGGATGTCAGAGGTAGGTTCTTTAACAGAGTGGTGGGTGTGTGGAATGCTCTGCCAACAGTGGTAGTAGAGTCACATACATTAGGGACATTTAAGTGACTCTTGGATAGGCACATGGAAGACAGTAGTTTAGCCTGATCTTAGAGTAGGATGAAAGGGCCGAAGGGTTTGTACTGTTCTATGGTTTGTGGACCGAGCCTCACATTCACTAATTGAGAACTCCTTTTGCTCTGCCATTTTACTTTTGGTTTTTAATTTGCAGAAATCCAGAGCAATGGGAATGAACTCCTGAAAGAGGCGATACAGTGTCTCCTGGGAGGATCTGAACAGGAGACTGGGAAGAACATCCATGTGCTCAACACCCTGTCATGGGAACGGACTGAAGTAATCTCAATGCCACGACTGGAAGGAGACGAAGTCCTGGGTAATAGAATTAGACTTGGTGACTGAAAAGCTTTCAAACAAAGAATGCCTGCCCTGCTGCCGTCTGGAACCAAACATAAGCTGATTCCTAAATAGGTCAAAAACATTGTATTCAAGAGGGGAGACTGACAGTAATAGCAGTCTCCTGCAGGAGCACATTATGACTTTATTCTTTAATTAGAAGTCAGTGTCACTGGCAAGACCAGTACTTGTTGCTCATTCTTAATTGCCCTACTAACTTGCTTAGCCAATTCAGAGATCAGTTAAGAATCAACAACATTGAATCAGGTATCAAGATTTTGTAAGAACAGCAGGATTACCTCCCTTTGTGGGCATTAATGAATCGGATAGATTTTTTTGACAATCGATGGTAATTTCAGAGTCACCTTTACTGAGGCTAACTTTTAGTTTCCAATTTTTAGAAATTAAAAATATTCTATAGCAGCATATTGCTGGCATTGGTCGGGAACCTATTGTGATGAGAATTTATTCACAAAGTTTATTTTGCAAAAAATGTCTGTGGTCAGATAAAAAGTGTTTTGCAGTATCTTACTCGGAAATATAACTTTTTTATTTTTAAATGTGTTTCATTTTCTTATGTATTTGAAGTTCCCCTTGTTAGGTTTCATTATTCTCTGGCTGTTGGGAAGGTAGGTTCCTCTGTTAGTGCTGCGCTTGAGTCAGCACAGTACTGGGGAATCTTGGCCACTTTCTCTGATGGAGTGAGGAAGATTAAGAATTAAGGTCAAAATTAAGGCAGGTGATGGTCTATATATTAAGGCACCAGTACGTCGCACCATCTGTTTTCTGTCGGAATCGTGGCAACACAATGGGTGGCACAGTGGTTAGCACCGCTGCCTCACAGCATCAGATATCTGTGTTCAATTCCCGCCTCAGGCAACTATCTGTGTGGAATTTGCACATTCTCCCCGTGTCGAAGTGGGTTTCCTCTGGGTGCTCCAGTTTCCTCCCACAGTCCAAAAAATGTGCAGGTTAGGTGAATTGGCCATGCTAAATTGCCCGTAGTGTTAGGTGAAGGGGTAAATGTAGGAGAATGGGTCTGGGTGGGTTGCGCTTCGGTGGGTCGGTGTGGACTTGTTGGGTCGAAGGGCCTGTTTCCACACTGTAAGTAAGTAATCTAATCTAAAATAATCTAAACATTGAGAACAGCCATGATTATAATTTATGCATCTGTTTTTCCTCTTCGGAGATTCCTGTCAGGGTACAGTTCAACAGGTCTTTGAAACCTTGCCAAGGTGGTCATCCTAGATACTGAGTGTTAACAAGCTTATTTGACCTTGAGGAGCATCACAGCACAGCTTGAAGTACTCGCACACTTTGTTGGCAGGGAAGGTTCCAGAATAGCAATTGAGAGTGGCTGAGTGTTAATTTATATTTCCTTTCCCTAACCCAGTGGCGCCAAGACCATTTTTGTGCCACTCAGATGATTAGAAGTTCTTATTCTCCTGTTCCTTAACTGAAAAAAGCCAAGTATTGTTTGCTTTGATCCCCAATTTGGCTTCTAAAGTCAAATAATTGTATCAATTATATATTGTGTGAGATTGTCAAAAAAAATTCTAATCTTATTCATCCTTTTTCTTCACAGACATTCATGTGTTGATGCATCGTAGAGTAGTTTCAGTAGCTCAGTTTGAAGCTGGCACACTGGATTAATGTGAGGTCTGATCCAGAGACATCCAATTCTAGAAAGTTGCTTGCAGTATATTTGTCCAGGATCTGGCCATTCAGTGTCTATACTTGATTTATCCATTACTGTCACCAAAGTTTTAAGTAGCTTCGGTCCTAACCAAGCCATTCTTTGCAGCTGTGCTGGCTGTCCTGTTTCATGCTTCTAATGACCCTGTTCTTCCCCCATTCATTCCAACTTAATCAGTTTATTATATCCTTTCTTGACTGACTGAATCCTTGCAGGTTAGGGACAAGTTGGGTTCTAATGGAGAGCTAGAATTCATTGCAGCTCTGATAAAAGGTCATTGACCTGAAATGTCAACTCTGTTTTCCTGTCCAGAGTTGCTGCTGGAGCTGAATGTTTCAGCATGTGATTGATAAAGTTCAGTAAATTAGGAGCCAGTCCATTGGTTGAAAGTTCACTTCATTTGCTTACGATTGCATTATCATATTTACCTGTAGTCTAATTGTTTTACATCTTGGGAGTTGCTGGTAACCCAATGGATGCTCCCTGTCACAGCAAACTCCAGTTGAATTGCTCTCCTCTGACCTCCAAGTGATCAATTAGTCCTTTTTGTTTTAGCATCTGTCTGAATATTGATAAACTAATAGTATCAATGCATGCTTATTTCACCCCTTTTAGTTACCGTTGCCATTCCTATAGCTATGTCTGTTCAGGATCCTCAATCACAGAAAGTTATTCTTAATTACAGATTCAGCCAAAGTTAACCATACACACAAACTGTAAACCAATTGTTGGCCTAGATAGGTACAGAAAAGTAAAAACTGAAGAATGAGTGAGAACATCAGTGAGAATAGCTGGTAGACATTTTTATTTAACAACCTGTTAACAATGGGTACAGTGCTCCAAAATGTGAACCCTAGGTCTGTGAAGGGAGGGAAATGATGTCTTCTGATGAAGCTTTCACTAAGGTTTGCATTCTTTATCATTTGCAGCTCTGATAAAGGTTCCCAGTGTCGGGTTTGCCACAGTGACCAAGCCTCTGGTCCCACCTCATCCAGTTATTGTCAATTCTCAGGTAATTATAGCATAAAACACTGATTTTTGTGGTCTCTGTGTCCTCTGACTCTTTCACCTTGATGCACTATATTGTTTTTGCTCGGTGTGCCTTCATCCATCAGTCATGGTCCAGTACTCACACCAGGGAATCAGAAAACTGAGTTCTAGTCCCAACCTAAAGATACAAACTCAAATTTTATTTTGATAAGTGAAAACACTAAACCAAGGGTACTTGAAGAAGAGCACAGAAGGTATCCTAGTGTTCTGACAACATTTATCCTTCATTCAGCATCACTAAGCAATGCAGAGAATTGGCTCGTTAACATGTTGCCTATGTGGGAGCTTGCTGTGCATAAATTGGCTGTGTGTTTTGTTTGTTAAGACTGTGACTACCAAAGAGTTTCATTGACTGTATCAGAGTATTCTGAATCGTGAGAAATGCTTTATAAATTTATATCTGTCTTTCTTGATTTCTTGCTTATTCTGTCTTTCCCAGTTGTTTTCTCTCTCACTATCTCCGTCTTACTGTCTATGCACTTTCAAGGTTCCACATTATTTCCCTTTCCTTTGCAGTTTCACTCCTCCCCCTTAATTCCATTTACACAACACACTGGTGCTTCTCACGCTAATGTGCTGTATTTTGCCGTTTCCCTTCCTTGCTATGCGTACATTTATGTTTGCGTTCTCATGCATCACTGACTCTTGTTGCAGGGAGATGGTTCTGTACTTATGGAGAATGGAATTCTCAAAGTCGCATTTGATTCATCAGGTCGTATAACATCGCTTTCTCATATACTTTACAAAAGGTACAGAAGATCCACTTCATACATTGCCAAGCACACAAATTGAATGATTGAGTGGTTTATCTATTGTTACTTACATTTTACAGTGAATATTACACTAAAGTACAGTGAAAATCTTCATTAGTCGCCACAGTCCGGCACTATTTTGAATCCTTTAAGAATAAAAAGGATAAAAGATATAACTGACAGAGTCCTGCGCTCTGAGCCAGCTCACCCAAACACACCTGCGCTGCCACGCATTCTCCTCTGCCTCGCTGCCATCTGCACCGAACTCAGTAACGTAGGAGTCACCATTCTTTAGGCACCATCTCTTTGCCGTGGGGGCCTACCTCGCCAACACCACCACCGATGCCAGGTCCCATGCTGAACCCACACTCGCTGCACAAATCAGAAGTCCTCCATTCTGCTGTTTTCTTGATGATGCTAGGAGTCCCAGCTCCAGTCATCCCACACTGCTGCCACTGCCTCACCCAAGTCAGGAGTCCCCACTCTGGGCCGACTCCAAGCAGGAGTCCCTGGCTCCACTGTCAAACCAGACCACCATCTCGTCAAGAGTCCTGCTCCAACCACCCTCATCTGAGATGTCTCCTTGCAGCACTGCCATCTTGAAAAGCCCACTGCCACCACCTCTGAATTAGAATTAGAATTCCTACATTGTGGAAACAGGCCCTTCAGCCCAACAAGTCCACACCGACCCTCAGAAGAGTATCCGAACCAGACCCATTACCCTACATTTCTCCTGACTAATGCACCTAACCTATACATCCCTGAACACTGTGGACAATTTAGCATGGCCAACTCCCCTAAGCTGCACTTCTTTGGATCGTGGGAGGAAACCGGAGCACCCAGAGGAAACCCAAGCAGACACGGGGGCAATGTGCAAACTCCACACGGATAGTCGCCCAAGGTTGGAATAGAACCTGGGTCCCTGGCATAGTGAGGCATCAGTGCTAACCACTGAGTCACCGTGCTGATCTAATCTGATGACTGAGGAGCTTTGCCACTGCTGCCAGTCCGAAACTCCAGGAGGACGTCCTATCACCGCTACCATCACTGCCTCCAATTGCCATGAGGACCCTCTCTGTCACCACCTCCTGACACCCTTTCCGTACGTGACATGCTGTAGCTACCATCCCAGTTTAGCCATAAAAGGCTCCAAAGAAGTGAAAAATGAAAGAAAAATAAAAGTGGAAAAAAGAAAAAAAAAATCAAAAGCACAAGTGAATGGATGAGCCCCAGGCAACAGCAACTATCAGCCCTGCTACTCAGACAATAGCCCCCATCAGCCCTGCTACTCAGACAATAAACTCCATCAGCCCTGCTACTCAGACAATGACCCCCATCAGCCCTGCTACTCAGACAATAGCCCCCATCAGCTCTGCTACTCAGACAATAGCCCCCATCAGCCCTGCTACTCAGGCAATTGACCCCATCAGCTCTGCTACTCAGACAATGACCCCCATCAGCCCTGCTACTCAGACAATAGCCCCCATCAGCCCTGCTACTCAGGCAATAACCCCCATCAGCCCTGCTACTCAGACAATGACCCCCATCAGCCCTGCTACTCAGACAATGACCCCCATCAGCCCTGCTACTCAGGCAATAACCCCCATCAGCCCTGCTACTCAGACAATGACCCCCATCAGCCCTGCTACTCAGACAATAACCCCCATCAGCCCTGCTACTCAGGCAATAGCCCCCATCAGCCCTGCTACTCAGGCAATTGACCCCATCAGCTCTGCTACTCAGACAATGACCCCCATCAGCCCTGCTACTCAGGCAATAGCCCCCATCAGCCCTGCTACTCAGGCAATAACCCCCATCAGCCCTGCTACTCAGGCAATGACCCCCATCAGCCCTGCTACTCAGGCAATGACCCCCATCAGCCCTGCTACTCAGACAATGACCCCCATCAGCCCTGCTACTCAGACAATGACCCCCATCAGCCCTGCTACTCAGACAATGACCCCCATCAGCCCTGCTACTCAGGCAATAGCCCCCATCAGCCCTGCTACTCAGGCAATAGCCCCCATCAGCCCTGCTACTCAGGCAATAGCCCCCATCAGCCCTGCTACTCAGGCAATAGCCCCCATCAGCCCTGCTACTCAGGCAATAGCCCCCATCAGCCCTGCTACTCAGGCAATAGCCCCCATCAGCCCTGCTACTCAGGCAATAGCCCCCATCAGCCCTGCTACTCAGGCAATAGCCCCCATCAGCCCTGCTACTCAGGCAATAGCCCCCATCAGCCCTGCTACTCAGGCAATAGCCCCCATCAGCCCTGCTACTCAGACAATGGCCCCCATCAGCCCTGCTACTCAGGCAATTGCCCCCATCAGCTCTGCTACTCGGACAATAGCCCCCATCAGCTCTGCTACTCGGGCAATAGCCCCCATCAGCCCTGCTACTCGGGCAATAGCCCCCATCAGCTCTGCTACTCAGACAATAGCCCCCATCAGCTCTGCTACTCAGACAATAGCCCCCATCAGCCCTGCTACTCAGGCAATAACCCCCATCAGCCCTGCTACTCAGGCAATAGCCCCCATCAGTTCTGCTACTCAGGCAATAGCCCCCCATCAGCCCTGCTACCCTGGTAGTAGGCCCCACCAGCCCTGCTACTCAGGCAATAACCCCCATCCGCCCTGCTACTCAAGCACTAACCCCCTTCAGCCCTGCTACTCAAGCACTAACCCCCTTCAGCCCTGCTACTCTGCACCATCATTATTCTCTTTACATAGAACATTACAGCACAGTACAGGCCCTTTGACCCTCGATGTTGTGAAACCAATCCGAAGCCCATCGAATCTACACTATTCCATTCTCATCCATATGCCTATTCAATGACCATTTCAATGCAAGTAAAGGTGGCTGTTGCAGGCAGTGCTTTCCATGCCCCTACTACTCTGAGTAAAGAAACTACCTCTGACATCTGTCCAATATCTATCACCCCTCAGTTTGAAGCTATGCCCCCTTGTGCTAGCCATCACCATCCGAGGGAAAAGGCTCTCGCTGTCCACCCTATCTAATCCTCTGATTATCTTGCATGTCTCAATTGAGTCACCTCTCCATCTTAGATTAGATTACTTACAGTGCGGAAATAGGCCCTTCGGCCCACATCGACCCACCCAGACCCATTCCCCTACATTTACCCCCTCACCTAACACTAGGGGCAATTTTGCATGGCCAATTCACCTAACCTGCACATTTTTGGACTGTGGGAGGAAACCGGAGCACCCGGAGGAAACCCACACAGACACTAGGAAAATGTGCAAACTCCACACAGACAGTTGCCTGATGCGGGAATTGAACCCAGGTCTCTGGCACTTCTCTAATGAAAACAGCTTCAAGTTCCTCAACCTTTCCTCGTAAGACCTTCCTTCCATACCAGGCAACATCCTAGAAATCTCAGAAATCTTGTGTCCAAATGATGTAATTTTAAAAAATCTGTTTGATTTGTCCTGTACAGCTGCAGGAGCCTATCTGAGGTTCTGAACACCAAAATATACTTGTGAGGAAGCTGAAAGTACACAGCATGTCTGTCGCCATCTAAAAGGATGGGTTCATATTTTTGAACTGCTGTTCTGACCAAACCCAAACTGTTTTCCTCTTTGTTTTCTCGCACATGTTGGTGAGCTTGCTGTGTCAGTCAAGCGTTTTCCTTTCTCCCTCATAACGAGTCTGTTTTTGGCATCTGGCATCGGCTGAGCCAGCATTTATTGCCCATCCCTCATTGCCTTTGAGAAGGTGGTGGTGAGCTACTTTCTTGAACCGCTGCAGTCCACATGCTGTAGGTTGACTGACGACACTCTTAGGGAGGGAATTCCAGGATTCTGACACAGTGACAGTGAAGGAATGGCAATATATTTCCAAGTCAGGATGGTGAGTGAATTGGAGGGGAACTTGCAGGTGGTGTTGTATTTGCTGCCCTTGTCCTTCCAGTTGGGATTTGGATTGGGTTTGAGAAGTGCTGTGTAGGGACCTTTTGGTGAATTTCTGCAGTGCTTCTTGTGGACGGTACACATTGCTGCTATTGAGCATCAGTGGTGAAGGGAGTAGATGTTTGTAGATATGCTGAGGTTGTCCATTTTGGAAGGACAAATAAGAATGCAGAATACAGGGTTAACGGTAGGGTTCTTAGTAAGGTGGAGGAGGAGAGGGATCTTGGGGTCTATGTTCATAGCTCTTTGAAAGTTGCCACTCAGGTGGATAGAGCTTGTAAGAAGGCCTCTGGTGTATTAGCGTTCATTAGCAGAGGGATTGAATTCAAGAGTCGTGAGGTGATGTTGCAGCTGTACAGGACCTTGGTAAGGCCACATTTGGAGTACTGTGAGCAGTTCTGGTCGCCTCACTTTAGGAAAGATGTGGAAGCTTTGGAGAGGATGCAGAGAAGATTTACCAGGATGTTGCCTGGAATGGAGAATAGGTCGTACGAGGATAGGTTGAGAGTGCTAGGCCTTTTCTCATTGGAACGGCGAAGGATGAGGGGTGACTTGATTGAGGTTTATAAGATGATCAGGGGAATAGATAGAGTGGACAGTCAGAGACTTTTTTCCCCGGGTACAACAGTGTGTTACAAGGGGACATAAATTTAAGGTGAAGGGTGGAAGGTATGGGGGGATGTCAGGGGTAGGTTCTTTACCCAGAGAGTGGTGGGGGCATGGAATGCGCTGCCTTGGGAGTGGCAGAGTCAGAATCATTGGTGACCTGTAAGCGGCAATTGGATAGGTACATGGATGGGTGCTTAAGCTAGGACAAATGTTTTGCACAACATCGTGGGCCGAAGGGCCTGTTCTGTGCTGTATCGTTCTATGTTCTATGGTGCCAATTAAGGTAATAACAGAGTTGAAGTTACTGGTGGTCACTGAGCTGCTGGTTGAAGATGTACACGAAGCAAAAATGCAAAGGAATTTCAAAATGGACCTCCTATCCTGCATTTACTCTGGTACTTTCACTCCAACAAAGTGGCACTTTCACACATCAGCTTAGGGTGTTTGGACATGAGTCAGGGGAGATAATGTATATCCAGCCAGTATGCAGTGGGACAGTCTTGGTTGGGGATTAGAGGGCGATGGTGTTGTATGTCAGAGATTGAGGTGGAACCTGATACCCCAGGGTGGTGATGGGGTGGTGTGAATGATTGAAGGGTAGTTACCCAGGCGTTACAGCAGGTTTTAATCTCTCTGACATTTCCTGCCTAACTATTCAGGTAAGATTTTCAAAACCCTTTGAAGTCTCTGTCTCTAACTCAGTGTTGGGGATTTCTTTGGAGGGCTCCTACAGAGGATAATTGACCATCGTAAGTTCAAACATTATGGGCAGTTACCATGTGGTCAATATGTTGGGATCTCTGAGGGATCCTGCAATGCATCTTTCTGTACCTGTGGACGCTGGTGGATCTGGGCTTTGCTGAATTAATGGGCAAATTATAGAGAACAATTTGAACTGACAAAAAAATAGCCCTTTCTCAGTAGCTTTGAATTTTGCTTTGGTTTATATTTCCTTGCAGTTGCACACAGATATGATACTGTGATTGCTACAGAGCACAGTGTTTGTGAACACTTGCTGTCAGTGTGCAGAAAGCATTTAAAAATCACTCTGGAATCTAAAACTTAAATCAGAAGCATCCTGCTGAGCGTCAGGGAAGTAAAGTTCTGATGGTGATAATTATTATGTGTCAATCTGAAATTCACAATGTGCACTTTTAAAATGATCTACCTGGAGGAGAAAGTTTGTTTGCTATCTTTGATTTGAAAGCAGAAGTTTCATTCAAACTGTGTTTATTTGTAAAGGGTAGTTAATAAATAATAAGTTGCAATAATGCAAAACTGTTTGCTAAGTTAGCAATAGGTAGTAATCTTAAATACAGGCTAAATAAAAGCTTGTGACTTGTGTTGAAGATGTTAAATCAACTGTTGAGTGTTAGTGAGGATTAATAGACAAAGTCTTTTCCCTGAGGTGGGGGAGTCCAGAACTAGAGGTTTAGGGTGAGAGGGGAAAGATATAAAAGAGACCAAGAGGCAACTTTTTCATGCAGAGGGTGATACATGTATGGAATGAGTTGCCAGCGGAAGTGATATAGGCTGGTACAATTGCAGCATTTAAAAGGCATCTGGATGGGTATATGAATAGGAAGGGTTTGGAGGGATATGGGCCGGGTGCTGGCAGATGGGACTAGATTGGGTTTGGATATCTGATTGGCATGAATGGGTTGGACTGAAGGGTCTGTTTCCATGCTGTACATCTCTCTGACTCTAATATTGATCTGTATTCAGCTGTAGCACTGCTAAGAAAGAAAAAAGATTGATAATTCTACCAGAGACCGACTATCTTCCAATGCTATATTCTTTCCTGTCAGTCGCCCCTAATACATCCACTTTTATGACTCTCTCCCTTACTTTTAATTCATGGATACATGCAGTTATGATAGGTTATGACCACTTTGCAGCACTTGAATGCTTCTTTCTCAGACCCAACCAGAAATGTTCATTTACCCTGATTTTATTAGTTAAAGCTTATATTTTAGTTCTTGGCAATTAGATCAGTAATTTAACTGTGTACTGCATGATCACTTTGATAGTTTACAGGGCAAACGCTTCAGGAACCTTGAAGGTAACTCAGGCTATTTTTGAAGGAACTACATACAGCATGGCTGTAATGGTGAGGCTAAAGGAGATTGCATGCACAGAAAGGTAGTTTCAGAATAGCACAGCTTGTTGTAAGGTTTTGGGAAGTTACCGTTTATAAAGGGATAAGGCCGTGGATAGGGCAGTAGTATGCGAGGACACTAGATTTGAGAGTCGGATTTATGAATTACCATTCTCTCCTTAATTGCCAATAATCATAGGATTTAATGTCTTTGTTATTTGTGTGAACAGCTAAAGTGTTAAAGAAAACAACAGTATGTATTTCTAACCATCTTCCTGTTGTAAAGCAGTTCCAGAACTGGGAGGACCTTTTGCTCATCACTGGAGTCTCAAGTTAATAAGAACATTATTGTTGTCTGTGTTGTACTTCCAGGGAGACTATTCCTGACGGCTGCTGTGGGAACCAGTTTGTGTTGTTTGATGATGTTCCTTTATACTGGGATGCATGGGATGTCATGGATTATCATTTAGAGACAAGGTAATGTCAGAATAATCCTTATAATGAATATTTAGGTTTTACATTTCTATGCTCTTGTAATGAGAGAGAAATCATTGTTATGAACCAAAACCTCCCAGGTTTCTGTGTGTACAGTTAGCTGCTGGGAGCAACAGCTGGAATGACAGGCAGGGCTTTATGTACGAACCAGTGAATGGTGAAGCTTAAACTGATTCTTTAAAACTCCTATTAGAATCTTTCTTTTTTTTATCTTTTCTCCATAAATCATTGAATACATAGGTGTCTAACCTGTGCTGCAATTAGAACATTACAGAGCAGTACAGGCCCTTCGGCCCCTGATGTTGCACCGACCTTTGGAACCAATCTGAAGCCCATCTAACCTACACTATTCCTTTATAATCCATTTGTTTATCTAATGACCATTTAAATGCCCTTAAAGTTGGCGAGTCTACTGCTGTTGTAGTGGTTAATCGTTCACTGTACAGTCCATCTGAACAAATACCTCTTTGTATCTATCACATTAAAAACCTTCCTTTTTTTGGTGCTGTAGCTGCCAAGATCTTATGCAGTTTCCATCTTTTAAGGTTTGCTGATACCACTGCAGAATTCTTGGCTTTGCAGTAAAGTTGAGCTCATATCGATGTTTGTTTGATGAAAAGGCGGGCCGGTGATTTGAGTCCCACTCCAGGACTTGTTGGCCCTGAAAGAAACAAGCCAGTGGTGCAGGCAATCCAGAGTGTAATGGTGTCAGTCCCCAGCCCAGATAAATGAGGAGAGTGTGTGACAGCAAGGGCATCTGGATGTAAAACTACTTAGCATATCCAAAAGAAAATTGTGGTTTATCAGAAGGAGTGATCCATGAGTATTGTAATGAACCCATGTAACAGGATAGAAGCCAGACAGTGAGAGAAAGATATTTGTTGTATAATGGGAGACTAAATTAATCTCATCTGGAAATCTGCTCATCAGGAAACCTGTGTCACAAGTTGTGAAATCCCTGGAGGTAGTCTGCCCTGGCGGAGTCAGGGGAAGTGTAAGATACTCTATCCGTATCAGTGACAGCAGCAAGATCCGCCAAGAGATCATACTGGATGCTTGCTGTCCCTATGTTAAGTTCAAAACAGAGGTGAGTAGATTTTAGAAATGTCAATATTTTCAGCTTCAAATCACACACTTAATGACCATCTGGCTTTGCTGTGTTTCTCCTCTTCAGGTGGAATGGCATGAAGCACACAAGTTTCTGAAAGTGGAGTTTCCCACAACAGTGCACAGTCTTAATGCCACGTATGAAATCCAGTTTGGACACCTGCAGCGACCGACACACAGGAACACTTCATGGGATTGGGCGCGCTTTGAGGTATGGATGACTTGGAATTGCACAACAGAACAGTCCGGCCAGTGTGAATATTGCATTGTTCAGCGCTTTTGGGGTTGAGTAAGTGCTTTGTAAGGAATAAGTGGCTTATTACATAAATTTAGTCTGGTACTGATCTGTTTTGCAGTGATGTCAGAAAGCACTTCTGCACACACAGCATGGATGAAATCTGAACTTCCTTTTACCCAGAAAGTTGTTGATTCTGAGGTTCAACTGAAAGTTTAACAATTGAAACTGACAGTCCTTTTGTTAGTTAAGGGGATGAAGAGGCACAGGAGCAAAGAATGTGGACAGCAGTGTCTAATTGAATGGAATAGACTTAAGAGGCTGAATGATCTACCTTTTTCCCTATGTTTAGACCAGGATGGTCAGATCCTGGTCAGGGATCTGTTCTGGATTTATTGTTCTTAGTCTTTCAATTTGTCTTCAAAATTGAGGCAGCTCCTTTGACTGTTGAACACGAAGGTTGAGTGAAAGATATCATACTGCACGTACAAACAATTGTACATCTTTCAGATAATATTGCCTGCTTATGGCTTTTCGCTGTCAAAACAATTAAGGTGATAACTGAGATCAGAGGTGAGTAGCAGCACTGACCCAGAAGAAGTTAATGTTTTGTTTGCCAAAAGGTACAGGCCTAACTCAGCACCATCTCCTGCTGATGTGCCCCAATCTGTTCAGGTTAGATCAAAACAAAGCTACAGCTGCCTCTGTATCTTCTGCAAACTGAACTGCTTGCTCTGTCAGCAGATACTCTCACAAGTAAAACAATAGGACCTTTTAACCAAGGTTCTTCTTTGAATCATTATCTCCAGTGGTAATGTGGACAATATAGGTTAACTTTTAGAATATAATATACTTTATTGTCACATGTACTCAAGTAACATTGTTACAATGTTGCCTTTCATGGCGCCATTTTAGGTACAAAGTACCTAGGTACAAATCTTAGATACAAAAAGAGGAATAAAAAAGAAAAGTTGCATTACCTTACGGTGATTCATGGTGTAAGTTAGAAATAAGACATAGTTAAAAGGATAAACAGTACAGCCAGATAAACATTGCATTGCAGTAACTCAGCACAGGGGCTCCCACATGTCTGAACAGTCTCGCAAGCCACTGACCGCCTGTGCTGGTCTCCAGTCCAACAATTGTCCTCACTCCACATTATGCCTCCAGCCCATTCCACTCCACTCTGGCTCCCAGCTGCCCCATTCCTGGCCACAAGTTCTCACACTCTGACTCTCAGCCACTCCACCTCTCAGGCCCGCTCCGTTCTGACTCCCAGCTGCTTCACACTGTTACAGTCCTCAGGCCGCTCTGCTCCAGCTCTCAGCCACTCTGCACCACTCCAGGTCTCCGATCTGCTCTGCTCTGGCTCTCAGCTACTCCAAGGTAAGTTTCTTATCAGAAAAAAATACTATAAAGTCTTAGAAAAAAAAGAGAGGAAGAAAAATGGGCAAAAAAAACTATTGGTTGATGAGCCCAAAAGCTGCCGACGCCGCCGCCATTTTGAAATCTTAACTTTTAACTGTAAGTAACTTCAAGCTTGTTTAAAGTTGTCACTTGAGAGGCTTACCAATTTCTTAACCAGTTAAAACTTTAAATGATATTCACAGTAATAGTATGCAAGGTCAACTGCAATCAACAACTTATGCAGTAAACACACATGAAGATGATGGAATTCTAATTTTGGTTTGATAGTGTTCGGTATATATGGTGGTTGGAGTCCAGCATGTAGAACGCAGAGTATTTGAATTCTGGCTGTGTCTCTCAGTGTGGTCCTCACAAGTTGGCTGGTCCACATGATGTTCCACTCATTATTGCAAGGCAAAAAAAACAAGAGCCACTGAGATTAGTCATCCAAAGGGAGAGCAGATTTTGTGTCCTGAGAAACACTGGGGCAGCTAATTGTACACTTGATGACTTTAAATTTAGTTTGATGATCTTAAATAGCCTGATATCATGGAAATCACCTAGATTATATGAATAGTTTAGGAGTAAGTGAATAAACTGAGGATAGCATTCATTCCAATTAACTGCTTTACTGCTGCAAGTAGTAAACATCTGTGCTGCTGCTGTTGAGAAATAGCTCTGTGCCAATTGCCCAGGTTCGGCCACAGCTAGTTAAGTGTAAGCTGTGTTCAGAGCTAGTGTTTACTGGTTGAAAATCAGTGACTCCACCGTTCTAATCGATTAGTCCACATTTAAGGAAAAGAGAGTAAGTTTTTGTCAGGGAAAATGTCTAAGTCAGGCCTGTAGAGTAGAAACTTTATTGTAATCAAACATGGTAATTCCAAAGTAACTGATAGGAACTGTTCAAGCAGAGACTATTTCACTGACTCAGGTTCATTCAAAAGTGGGGAGACACTTACATACCCATGGGATTTCTGTACGGAAAACTAACAGGAGCCAGAAGACCAGTAAGGTGTCTGAAATTCTGCTTCAAAGATGTTTGCAAAGGTGAAGTCAGGGCCCTATATATCAGTTTTTCACATGAGCCAATAAGAGACAACAATGATGACCTCATCTCTGTACCCTCAGGATGGTCCATGGCTACATCAGTTTGGCAACAGGAGCTAACTCTGAAAATAATAACCCATAAAGATGCCTGATAACTACCTCACATCGTGGAAGTTATTGTTCAAGTTCCCTATCCTGATGGATTTGCTACATGTCCATGATCTCCAGTAGCTGGTAGTACCTCAGTGTTTATCCTCATTTGTTTTGCATTATGAAACTGTCACATAACTTTCTCATACCCTGCTGACCTGCCTTGCCCTCCACGTCAGCAGTTACTCTTGCTCTCATGTTCTGTCCACTCTAGGGTCTAGCTGTCAAATATTGATGAAGGTACTTATAAAAATCTCACATCACAAGTGAGTGCAAAGTATACATAGTCATAGAGATGTACAGCACAGAAACAGACTCTTCAGTCCAACTCATCCATGCTGACCAGTTATCCTAAACTAGGAGAAAGTGAAGACTGCAGATGCTGGAGATCAGAGTAAAGAGTGTGGTACTGTAAAAGCACAGCAGGTCAGGCAGCATCTGAGGACCAGGAGATTCGATATTTCAGGCATATGCCCTTCATCAGGAACTCTTGACTCAGATATTATAACCTAATGTAGTCCCATTTGCCAGTACTTGGCCCATATTGCTCTGAACCCTTCCTATTCAGATGCCTTTTAAATGTTGTAATTGTACCAGTCTCCACCACCTGTTCTGGCAGTTCATTCCATACATGCCCTTTGCGTGAAAAAGTTGCCCCTTAGGTTCCTTATAAATTTTTCCTCTCACCCTAAACCTATGCCCTCTAGTTCTGGACTCCACCATCCCAGGGAAAAGACCTTGTCTGTTTATCCAATCCATGCCCCTAATGATTTTATAAACCTCTATAATGTCACCCTTCAGCATCTGATGCTCCTGGGAAAACAGCCTCAGCCTATTCAGCCTCTCCCTGTAGCTCAAATCCTCCAACCCTGGTAACATCCTTGTAAATCTTCCTGAATCCTTTCAAGTTTCACAACATCCTTCCCATAGGAGGGAGAACTGCACACAATATTCCAAAAGTAGCCTAATCAATGTCTTGTACATCCGCAACATGACCTCCCAAATCCTATATTCACTGCTCTGTCCAATAAAGGAAAGCATACTAAACACCACCTTAACTATCCTGTCTACTTGCGACTCCACTTTCAAGAACTGTGAACCTGCACTCCAAGGTCCCTTTGTTCAGTAACACTCTCCAGGACCTTAATATTAAGTTTATAAGTCCTGCCCTGATTTACCTTTCCAAATGCAGTACCTCACATTTATCTAAATTAAATTCCATCTGCCACTCTTCAGCTCATTCACCCATTTGATCAAGATCTTGTATGCTGACGTATCCTTCTTTGCTGTCCACTACACCTCCAATTTTGGTGTCATCTGTAAACTTCCTAACTACACCTCCTATGTTCACATTCCAAATCATTTGTATAAATGACAAAAAAACGGTGGACTCAGCGCCAATCCTTGTAGCACTCCACTGGTCACAAGCCTCCAGTCTGAATAACAACCCTCCACCAGCACCCTCTGTCTTCTATCTTCAAGCCAGTTCTGTATCCAAATGGCTAACACTCTTTGTATTCCATGAGATCTAACCTTGCTAACCAGTCTACCATGACGAACCTCGTCAAACGCCTTACTGAAGTCCATGTAGATCATGTCCACTGCTCTGACGTCTTCAGTCCTCTTTGTTGCTTCTTCAAAAAATCTCAATCAAGTCAGTGAGACATGATTTCCCATGCACAAAGCCATGTTGACTATCCCTAATCAGTGCTTGTCTTTCCAAATGCATGTGAATCCTGTCCCTCAGGATTCCCTCCAACAACTTGCCCACCACCGATGTCTGGCTTACTGGTCTATAGTTCCCTGGCATGTCCTTACCACCTTTATGAAACACACCACAATAGTCAACCTCCAGTTTTCTGGCACCTCACCTGTGACTATCTATAATACTAATATCTCAGCAAGGGGCCCAGCAATCACTTCCCTGGCTTCCCACAGAGTTCTAGGATACACCTGATCAGGCCCTGGAGATTTATCCACTTTTATCCATTTTAAGACACTCAGCACCACCTCCTCTGTAATATGGACATTTTTCAAGATGTCACCATCTATTTCCCCACATTCTATATCTTCTATGTCCTTTTCCACAGTAAGCACTGATGCAAAATACTCATTTAGTATCTCCCCCATCTCCTGTAGTTCCACACATAGGCCACCTTGCTGATCTTTCAGGGGCCCTATTCTCTCCCTAATTACCCTTTTGTCCTTAATGTATTTATAAAATCTCTTTGGACTCTCCTTAACCCTATTTGCCGAAGTTATCTCATGTCCCCTTTTTTGCCCTCCTGATTTCCCTCGTAAGTATACTCCTACTGCCTTTATACTCTTCTAAGGATACACTCAATCTCTGCTATTGATACCTGACATATGGTTCCTTCTTTCTCTCAACCAAAACCTCAATTTCCCTCGACTCTAATCTTTTGCCCAAAACGTCAATTTTCCTGCTCCTCGGATGCTGCCTGACCTGCTGTGCTTTTCCAGCACCACCCTCTTGACTTGAAGATCAGTGGTAAAGTATTAATTTCCCTGGTCAATATTCATCAATTAGCCACCCTACCAAATATATAGATGCTGTCATCATTTATCTCATTACTGTGTGCAAAATGGTTCGCATGTTTATTTAAAGAAAGAATGACATGCAGTAACTTGAAGCTTTTCGCAATCATCACACATTGCAGTGTAATCACTGGTGTTTTAAAACAAAGACTGTGCTCTGAAAACAATTCACTGGCTATGAAGAATTTAGAATCATCATGAGGGTATGTGCAAAATAAATGCAAAATACTCCTTTGTTTATGATGCTCTAAGAGTATGGAGTTCATTTGCGTTTGTGAAGCCAGTCCCACTGATATAGACCTCAAGCAGAAACAAATAAATTTAACAGGATCACAAAAACAAATTGGTGAGTAGGTGTTATCTCAAGCTACAAATTAGCAAGCATTAGAGATACCTCAAAGTTGAAACAGGAGCCTGGCTGAATCTGTGGTCTCTTGCAAGGCTAGGAGTACCACATTTAATTAATCTCAGTGGCCCAGATCTAAGGAAGGAGAGAGAATATTCACTTGTAAATTCTCGATAGAGATCTACCACATCAGATCATTGGAGAGACACAAAATTAGAAGACCATCAAAAAAAGGCAAACAAAGCACCATAAAAATAAAACTGAAAAGCAGAAAGTGATGTGAAATATGTAGAGAACCTTGGTACACCACACTTGGAGTACTGTGAATAGCTCTGATCTCCATCATACAAAAAGGCAATAAGCATCAAAGGAAGTGCAGAAAAGATTCATGACAATGACATAAGAATGCAGAGGATACACTTATCTGAAAAGGTGATACGAAACTTGCTGAGGTGGTAAACAGTGAGGATGGTCTTAGATTACAAGAGGATATAGATGGGCTGCTCAGTGGCAAATGGAATTCAATCTGGATAAGAGTGAGGTGATGCTCTTGGGCAGGACAAACAAGGTGAGGAATCCATGACGAATGGTAGTACCCTGAGTATCAAAGGGAACAGCGTGTACAGGTACACTGGTCCCTTAAGGTAGCAGGACAGGGAGATAAAGTGGTTAAGAAGACAACAGAAACAGAAAGTGCTTGAAAAACCCAGCAGGTCTAGCAGCTTCTGTGGAGAGAAATCAGAATTAACCATTCAAGTCAATTTTAGTTATAAAGACAGATTGGATAAGTGGGGTTGTTTTCCTTGGAACAGAGGAGATGGATTTGCGTAAGATTATGAGGGCACATTCAGGGCAGACAGGAAGGAACTCTTTCCCCTTGGTAGAGTGATCAATGTGGGCATAACTGAAGGTAAAGGACAGGAGGTTTCAAGGTGATGTGAGAAAAAGTAATTTCACTCAGCTGATGGTGGGAATCAGGAACGCATTGCCTGGAAAGGTGTGGAGGCAGAAACCTTCATAACATTTAAGTACTGCAGTATTTAGAAGTGCACTTGGTCAAAGGCTGGGAAATGGATTAGGATAGTTAGGTATGTGGTTTTGAACATTGCAGGCTGGGTGAGCTGAAGGGTCTTTTTCTGTGTCATAGCTCTCTACGAGGCAGCAATGGATGATATCCCCAGGTTTGGGCTGACAAGTGACAAGCCCTCATTCACGCCACACGTGTGCCAGGCCATGATCGTCTCTGACAAGACAGAATCTGTCACCCTTCGCCATCCAATGGCGATGATTATTGGTGATCATTGAACCCGCCGCACAGTGGGAGCATGCTGGGCCCATAATCCAGAGATCAATAGATCAAAACCATCTTCTCCTATTTTGTTTGCACATTCTCCCAGTGTCTGTGTGGGTTTCCGCCAGGTGCTCTGGTTTCCTTCCGTAGTCCAAAGATGAGCAGGTTAGGTTGATTGGACATGCTAAATTACCTACAGCATTTACAGGGATGTGTAGTTAGGTGAATTAGCCATGGGAAATGCAAGATAGCAGGATTAGGGTATAGAGATGGGTCTGGATGGGATGCTCCTTAGGGGGTCAGTGTGGACTTATAGAACAAGAAGAAAATTTACAGCCCAGAAACAGGCCCTTCAGCCCTCCAAGCATGTGCTGATCCAAATCCACTGTCTAAACCTATTGCCCAATTCCTAAGCATCTGTATCTCTCTGCTCCCCACCTACTCATGCATCTGTCCAGATGCACCTTAAGTGAACCTACTGTGCCTATCTCTACTACCTCTGCTGGCAATGCGTTTGGAACTGAAAGGGGTTGGAAAATGCTGGTTTTTATGCTGAAGACAGAGTGGGGAGTAAAAGTGAGGGTGATTCCTAATCCACAGTTATTCCAGACACACATCTGTAACATCTAAACCTAAATAGTTAGAAGCACCTCAGCCTGAACTCCCACAAACTATAGAATGGCTTCAGCACAGAAGGAGCCTGTTCTAATGGAACCACATCTGTTCTTAAATTCCACGTTAAGTTTATTATTATATTAATCTGTTATAAATGATGATTGTTTTTGAAAGGGACAGAGAGACATGCTTCATCTGGAACCCTACAAGAGGTTTCTGATCACAAATCATACAGTACAGAAAAGGCCCTTCGACCCATTAAATCTGTACCATCAAGAATATATTATCACTTACACTAGAGTCATTGAGCTGTACAGCATGGGACCAGACCGTTTGGTGTCCAGAACTAGAGGGCATAGGTTTAAGGTGAGTGGGGAAGGGGATCTAAGGGGCAACTTTTTCACACAGAGGGTGGTGAATGAGCTGCCAGAATAAGTGGTGGAAGCTGGTACAATTACGACATTTCAAAGAGGGTGACACCTACCACCCTCTGTGTAAAGTACTTTTCATGCATGTGCCCCTTAAACTTTTTGCCTCTCACCTTGAACGCGTGATCTCTTGTTATTGAATCCCTCACCTTGGGAAAAAGCTTATCTCTATCTATCCTGTCTATACCCTTTTTTCTAATAAAAACAGTCCTAATCTACTCAACCCTCTCGTCATAGCTAGCACCTTCCATACAAGGCAACATCCTCGTAAACCTTCTCTGCACCCTCTCCAAAGCGTCCACATCCTTTTGGTAATGTGGCGACCAGAACTGTACACAGTATTCTAAATTCGGCTGAACCAAAGTCTTGTACAATTTTAACATGACCTGCCAGCTCTTATACTCAATATCCTGCCCGATGAAGGCAAGCATACCATATGACTTCTTGACCACTCTATCCACCTGTGCAGCCACCTTCAGGGTACAATGGACCTGAACTCCTAGATCTCTCTGCCCATCAACTTTTCCCAAGGTTCTTCTGTTTACAGTCTAGTTCACTCCAGACTTAGACTTCCCAAAATGCAACCTCACATTTGCCTGGATTGAACTCTATCTGCCACTTCTCCGCCCAACTCTCCAGTCTATCTGTATTCTCCTGTATTCTTTGACAGTCCCTTATGCTTTCTTCTCCTCCACCAATCTTCGTGTAATCTGCAAACTTACTGATCAGACCAACAGTGCCCTCTTCCAGATCATTTATGTATATCACAAACAACAGGGGCCCCAGCACTGACCCCTGTGGAACACCACTGGCCACCTCTCTCCATTTTGAGAAACTCCCTTCAATTACTACTCTCTGTCTCCTGTTGCTCAACCAGTTCTTTATCCACTTAGCTGCACACCATGTGACTTCACTTTTTCCATTAGTTTTCCATGGGGAACCTTATTAAATGCCTTACTAAAGTCCATGTATGTAACATCCACAGCCCTTCCTTCACATATCAACTTGGTCACTTAGATTCACAGAGTCATAGAGATGTACAGACCATTCGGTCCAACCCTTCCACGCCGACCAGATATCCCAACCCAATCTAGTCCCACCTGCCAGCACGCGGCCCATATCCCTCCAAACCCTTCCTATTCATATACCCATCCAAATATCTTTTAAATGTTGCAATTGTACCAGTCTCCACCACTTCCTCTGGCAGCTCATTCCATGCATGTACCACCCTCTGCATGAAAAAGTTGCCCCTTAAGTCTCTTTTATATCTTTCCCCTCTCACCCTCAGTCTATGCCCTCTAGTTCTGGACTCCCTGACCCCAGGGAAAGACTTTGTCTATTTATCCTATCCATGTCCCTCATTATTTTGTAAACCTCTATAAGGTCACCCCTCTGCCTCCGACGCTCCAGGGAAAACAGTCCCAGCCTGTTCAGCCTCTCCTTATAGCTCAAATCCTCTAACCCTGGCAACAACTTTGTAAATCTTTTCTGAACCCTGGTAAGGCATGATCTCCCTTGCACAAAACCATGTTGCCTATCACTGATAAGCCCATTCGTTTTCCAAATATAAATAGATTTTATTCCTCAGTACCTTCTCCAGCAACTTTTCCACCATTGACTTGGGCTAAATGGCCTTTTGCCACACTGTTGGGATTCTATGGACTCCATGGCTAGGGCTTGTCAATTGAGAAAAGAGCAGACGAGAGAGATGAAGGGTAGATATGGAAAGGATGTTTCCACTTGTGATCAAGAATTAGAGATCACAAATGTAAAACTGCTGACAATAAATCAAATAGGAAATTCCAAAGAAGCTTATTTACCCAATGAAGAGAATGTGTTTGAGGTGAGCAGCACAGATGCATTTAAGGAGAAGTTAGTTAAGCACAGAGGAAGGCTGGAATAGGGAAATACATTAATGTAGTTGGGTAAAGACATGGAAAGAGGACAGCATCAATACTGGTCTGAACCAGTGGAGCTGAATGGCCTGTTTCTGTGCTATAAATAACTCCTCCATCGCCAGACCACAACAAAACGACGGTTGGAGGAAGAGCGCCTCATCTTCCGCCTAGGAACCCTCCAACCACAAGGGATGAACTTGGATTTCACCAGTTTCCTCATTTCCCCTCCCCCCACCTTGTCTCAGTCAAATCCATCGAACTCAGCACCGCCTTCCTAACCTACAATCTTCTTCCTGACCTCTCCGCCCCCACCCCAGTCTGACCTATCACCCTCACCTTGACCTCTTTCCACCTATCACATTTCCGACGCCCCTCCCCCAAGTCCCTCCTCCCTACCTTTTATCTTAGCCTGCTGGACAAACTTTCCTCATTCCTGAAGAAGGGCTTATGCCCGAAACGTCGATTCTCCTGTTCCCTGGATGCTGCCTGACCTGCTGCGCTTTTCCAGCAACACATTTTCAGCTCTGATCTCCAGCATCTGCAGACCTCACTTTCTCCTATAAATAACTCCTACCAAAGGTAAGCATTTAAAATGTAAAGATAAAGTCACCATCGTCCTACTGGACCATCAGGGGCTGCTCTCTCATTAGAGAGAGAAGACTGGTGGTGGATTAACCTGAGGGCCACCATGCCTCAGGCACAGGGACAGGTTGATAACCTCAGCTGGCTTGGCAATTGAACCCACACCGTTAACATCACTTTGAGTCACAAACCAGCCATCCAGCTAAATGAGCTAACCACAGGAGGAGTGTGAGAGAACATGGAGGAAAGCTAATGTTGGTACCATTATTCAAGAAGGCTGGTAGGGATAAACTAGGAAACTACAGGCCAATCAGTCATAGGGAAAATATTAGAAAAACTTCTGAGGAGCAGATTCATCTCCGTTTGGCGGAGCAAGGATTAATCAAGGATAGTCATCACATGGGGAGACCATAATCTAACAAATGTGATTGACTTTTTCAATGAGGTGACTAGGCCTGTTGATAAAGATAATGCAGTTGATTTGGTCTAATTGGTAAGGGTTGTGCATGTCAGACTGGTTAAGAATCTGGGTAATCCAAGATGGAGGACGGGAATAATTTCTGGCTGTAAGAGCTGCTACTTTTTTTTTGAGGTATTTTAGGTGTTGGAGGTGATTTCCTCGAATTCCAGGAGCAGCAATTCCTGTTTTATATGCTGTTGCATTGTTTTGGAACTTTGGGGAAAAAAAAAGTCAAAAGAACAGTTTAAAAGGGAGAAGAGCAGACAAAGGAAGCACATGGTGAGGACAGTGCAGGAGAGAGAGAGAGAACCTGCACAGTTACCGCCTTTGCTGTTTGAATTTGAGTACCGCTGGACATCGGAGTGCATCTGGGAAAATTAACAAACAGTGAAATTCACAACTAATCTTGGAGGAACTGTTGGGCGAAGTTCACAGCACAGAATTAGATAAGTTAATTGTTGTTTTAAGTCTGTCCAAGAGAAAGGCTGCAGTAGTGAGTAGAGTGGATTCTTTCTTGATTATATGTTTTTGGAGATAAGTCTCTTGATTAAACTTAAAATGTATGCCATAGCTATTAATTTAACCTGTGGCAGTGTTTGTAGAGGAATAAGATGGTGTTATTTTCTGGTTCTGTAGATTGTGAAGGAGCAAAAATGGCCTTTGCAGTGATATGTACTTCTTGTCAGATGTGGGAGTTTAAAATGAGTTTGAGGGTTACTGCGGATTATGTCTGCCATAAATGCTGTTGGATGCGAATCTTATCAGATCGAGTGGATTGGGTTGGAGAGACTGATAGAAGCAATGAGGAATTTGCAACAGCAACAGTACGTGATGGATGGCAGTTATAGGAAGGAGGGATGTCTCAGATACAGTCACATAGATGGGTTAACTCCAGGAAGGGTAAGAGAGGTAGGCAGCTAGTGCAGGAGTCTTTTGTGGATATACCCATTTCAAGCAGGTATGCTGTTTTGGAAAATGTAGGGGGTGATGGATTCTCAGGGGACTGTAGCACGAACAGCCAAGTTTCTGGTATTGAGACTGGCTCTAATGCAACAAGGGGTACGTCGGCTTCCAAGAGATCAATTGTGTTAGAGGATTCTGTAGTCAGAGGTACAGACAGACGTTTATGTGGCCAGCAGAGAAAAAGCAGAATGGTGTGTTGTTTCCCTGGTGCCAGGATCAAGGACGTCTCGGAGAGGGTGCAGAATGTTCTCACGGGGGAGAGGGGCCAGCAGGAGGTCATTGTCCACATTGGAACCAACGACATAGGAAGAGAGAAGGTTGAGATTCTGAAGGGAGATTACAGAGAGTTAGGCAGAAATTTAAAAAGGAGGTCCTCAAGGGTAGTAATATCTGGGTTACTGCCAGTGCTCCGAGCTAGTGAGGGCAGGAATAGGAGGATAGAGCAGATGAATGCATGGCTGAGGAGCTGGTGTATGGGAGAAGGATTCACATTTTTGGATCATTGGAATTTATTTTGGTGTAGAAGTGACCTGTACAAGAACGACGGATTGCACCTAAATTGGAAGGGGACTAATATGCTGGCAGGGAAATTTGCTAGGAGTGCTTGGGAGGATTTAAACTAGTAAGGTGGGGGGCTGGGACCCAGGGAGATAGTGAGGAAAGAGATCGATCTGAGACGGGTACAGCTGAGAACAGAAGTGAGTCAAACAGTCAGGGCAGGCAGGGACAAGATAGGATTAATAAATTAAACTGCATTTATTTCAATGCAAGGGGCATAACAGGGAAGGCAGATGAACTCAGGGCATGGTTAGGAACATGGGCCCAGGATATCATAGCAATTACGGAAACATGGCTCAGGGATGGGCAGGACTGGCAGCTTAATGTTCCAGGATACAAATGCTACAGGAAGGATAGAAAGGGAGGCAAGAGGAGGGGGAGTGGCATTTTTAATAAGGGATAGCATTACAGCTGTGCTGAGGGAGGATATTCCCGGAAATATATCCGGGGAAGTTATTCGGGTGGAATTGAGAAATAAGAAAGGGATGATCACCTTATTGGGATTGTATTATAGACCCCCCCCAATAGTCAGAGGGAAATTGAGAAACAAACTTGTAAGGAGATCTCCGCTATCTGTAAGATTAATAGGCTAGTTATGGTAGGGGATTTTAACTTTCCAAACATCGACTGGGACTGCCATAGTGTTAAAGGTTTAGATGGAGAGGAATTTCTTAAGTGTGTACAAGACAATTTTCTGATTCAGTATGTGGTTGTACCTACTAGAGAAGGTGCAAAACTTGACCTACTGTTGGGAAATAAGGCAGGGCAGGTGACTGAGGTATCAGTGGGGGGCACTTTGGGGCCAGCCACCATAATTCTATTAGTTTTAAAATAGTGATGGAAAAGGATAGACCGGATCTAAAAGTTGAAGTTCTAAATTGGAGAAAGGCCAATTTTGAAGAACTATTGAAAGCTGATTGGAGGCAGATGTTCGCAGATAAAGGGATGGCTGGAAAATGGGAAGTCTTCAGAAATGAGATAACAAGACTCCAGAGAAAGTATATTCCTGTCAGGGTGAAAGGGAAGGCTGGTAGTTATAGGGAATGTTGGATGACTAAAGAAATTGACGGTTTGGTTAAGAAAAAGAAGGAAGCATATGTCAGGTATAGACAGGATAGATCGAGTGAATCCTTAGAGTATAAAGGAAGTAGGAGTATACTTAAGAGGGAAATCAGGAGGGCAAAACTGGGACATGAGATAGCTTTGGCAAATACAACTAAGGAGAATCCAAAGAGTTTTTACAAATATATTAAGGACAAAAGGGTAACTAGGGAGAGAATAGGACCCCTCAAAGATCAGCAAGGCGGCCTTTGTGTGGAGCCACAGAAAATGGGGGAGATACTAAATGAATATGTTGCATCAGTATTTACTGTGGAAAAGGATATGGAAGATATAGACTGTAGGGAAATAGATGGTGACATCTTGCCAAATGTCCAGATTACAGAGGAGGGAATGCTGGATGTCTTGAAACGGTTAAAGGTGGATAAATCACCAGGACCTGATCAGGTGTACCCGAGAACTCTATGGGAAGCTAGAGAAGTGATTGCTGGGCCTCTTGCTGAGATATTTGTATCATCGATAGTCACAGGTGAAGTGCCGGAAGACTTGAGGTTGGCTAATGTGCCACTGTTTAAGAAAGGCGGTAAAGACAAGTCAGGGAACTATAGACCAATGAGTCTGACATCGGTGGTGGGCAAGTTGTTGGAGGGAATCCTGAGGGACAGGATGTACATGTATTTGGAAAGGCAAGGACTGATTCGGGATAGTCAACATAGCGTGGGAAATCATGTCTCACAAACTTGATTGAGTTTTTTGAAGAAGTAACAAAGAAGATTGATGAGGGCAGAGCAGTAGATGTGATCTATATGGACTTCAGTAAGGCGTTCGATGAGGTTCCCCATGGGAGACTGATTAGCAAAGTTAGATCTCACGGAATACAGGGAGAACTAGCCATTTGGATACAGAACTGGCTCAAAGGTAGAAGACAGAGGGTGGTGATGGAGGGTTTTTCAGATTGGAGGCCTGTGACCAGTGGAGTGCCACCAGGATCGGTGCTGAGCCCTCTACTTTTTGTCATTTACATAAATGATTTGGATGCGAGCATAAGAGGTACAGTTAGTAAGTTTGCAGATGACACCAAAATTGGAGGTGTAGTGGACAGCAAAGAGGGTTACCTCAGATTACAACAGGATCTGGACCAAATGGGCCAATGAGCTGAGAAGTGGCAGATGGAGTTTAATTCAGATAAATACGAGGTGCTGCATTTTGGGAAAGCAAATCTTAGCATGACTTATACACTTATTGGTAAAGTCCGAGGGAGTGTTGCTGAACAAAGAGACCTTGGAGTGCAGGTTCATAGCTCCTTGAAAGTGGAATCGCAGGTAGATAGGATACTGAAGAAGGTATTTGGTATGCTTTCCTTTATTGGTCAGAGTACTAGTACAGGAGTTGGGAGGTCATATTGCAGCTGTACAGGACATTGGTTAGGCCACTGTTGGAATATTGCGTGCAGTTCTGGTCTCCTTCCTATCGGAAAGATGTTGTGAAACTTGAAAGGGTTCAGAAAAGATTTACAAGGATGTTGCCAGGGTTGGAGGATCTGAGTTATAGCGAAAGGCTGAGTAGGCTGGGGGTGTTTTCCCTGGAGTGTCGGAGGCTGAGGGTGACCTTCTCGAGGTTTACAAAATTATGAGGGGCATGGAAAAGGTAAGTAGATAAAGTCTTTTCCCTGAGGTCTGGGAGTCCAGAACTAGAGGGGCAACGTAAGGGGCAACGTTTTTACGTAGAGGGTGGTACGTGTATGGAATGAGCTGCCAGAGGATGTGGTGGAGGCTGGTACAATGGCAACATTTAAGAGGCATCTTGATGGGTATATGAATAGGAAGGGTTTGGAGGGATATGGGCCGGGTGCTGGCAGGTGAGACTGGGTTGGGATATCTGGTTGGCATGGACGGGTTGGACCGAAGGGTCTGTTTCCATGCTGTACATCTCTCTGACTATGACTGTAAGTGCCCATGGGATGAGGAGGGTGTGCCAAGCAGGCTAAAATAAAAGATAGGGAGAAGGGACTTGGGGGAGGGGCGTTGGAAATGCGATAGGTGGAAGGAGGTTCAGGTGAGGGTGAAAGGCCGGAGAGGTCGGGAAGAAGATTGCAGGTCAAGAAGGCGGTGCTGAGTCCGAGGGTTGGGACTGAGAAAAGGTGGGGGGAGGGGAAATGAGGAAGCTGTAGAAATCTGTATTCATCCCTTGTGGTTGGAGGGTTCCTAGGCGGAAGATGAGTCGCTCTTCCTCCAGGCGTCGTGTTGCCATGGTCTGCGGATGGAGGAGGCCACGGAACTGCATGTCCTTGGCGGAGTGGGAGGGTGAATTAAAGTGTTCAGCCATGGGGCGGTTGGGTTGATTGGTGCGGGTGTCCCAGAGGTTTCTCTGAAACGTTCTGCAAGTAGGCGGCCTGTCTCCGCAATGTTTCGGAGGCCACATCGGGTGCAGCGGCTGCAGTAAATGATGTGTGTGGAGGTGCAGGTGAATTTGTGATGGATGTTGAAGGATCCCTTGGGGCCTTGGAGGGAAGTGAGGGGGGAGGTGCGGGTGCAAGTTTTGCATTTTTTGCGGTTGCAGGGGAAGGTTGGGAGTGGAGGTTGGGTTGGTCGGAGGTGTGGATCTGACGGAGTCGCGGAGGGAGTGTTCTTTCCGGAACGCTGATAGGGGTGGGGAGGGAAATATATCCTTGGTGGTGGGGTCCGTTTGGAGGTGGCGGAAATGACGAACGATGATCCGATGTATCTGGAGGTTGGTGGGGTGGTAGGTGAGGACTAATGGGGTTCTGTCCTGGTGGCGGTTGGAGGGGCGGGGTTCAAGGGCAGAGGTGCAGGAAGTGGAGGAGATGTGGTGGAGAGCATCGTCAACCACGTCTGAGGGGAAATTGCGGTCTATGAAGAAGGAGGCCATCAGGGTTGTTCAGTATTGGAATTGGTCCTCCTGGGAGCAGATGCGGCGAAGGCGAAGGAATTGGGAATATAGGATGGCGTTTTTACAGGGGGCAGGGTGGGAGGAGGTGTAATCTAGGTAGCTGTGGGAGTCAAGTCGGTTTATAGTATACGTCCGTGTTGAGTCGGTCGTCCGAGATAGAGATGGAGAGGTCTAGGAAAGGGAGGGAGGAGTCTGAGACGGTCCAGGTAAATTTGAGGTCGGGGTGGAAGGTGTTAGTAAAGTGGATGAACTGTTCAACCACCTCGTGGGAGCACGAGGTAGCGCCGATACAGTCATCAATGTAGCGGAGGAAAAGGTGGGGGTGGTGCCAGTGTAGCTGCGGAAGATGGACTGTTCCACATATCCAATGAAGAGGCAGGCATAGCTAGGGCCCATGCGGGTGCCCATGGCTCCTCCTTTGGTTTGGAGGAAGTGGGAGGATTGGAAGGAGAAGTTGTTAAGAGTGAGGACCAGTTCAGTCAGTCGAAGGAGAGTGTCAGTGGAAGGGTACTGGTTGGTTCGACGGGAAAGGAAAAAGGCCTCAAAGCCCTCCGCTTCTTCCTTTCCCACCTAGGAACCCTCCAACCACAAGGGATGAATACAGATTTCCCCAGCTTCCTCATTTCCCCTCCCCCCACCTTTTCTCAGTCCCAACCCTCAGACTCAGCACCGCTTTCTTGACTTGCAATCTTCTTCCCGTCCTCTCCGCCCCCACCCCCCCCCTCCAACCTATCACCCTCACCTTAACCTCCTTCCACCTATCGCATTCCCAACGCCCCTCCCTCAAATCTCTCCTCCCTACCTTTTATTTTAGCCTGCTTGGCACATCCTTCTCATTCCTGAAGAAGGGCTTATGCCCGAAACGTCGATTCTCCTTCTCCTTTGATGCTGCCTGACCTGCTGCGCTTTTCCAGCAACACATTTTTAAGCTCTGATCCCCAGCATCTGCAGTCCTCACTGTCTCCTAGTGCCCATGGGATCCAAGGCTATTTGGCATATTGGATCCAAAACTTGCTTAGTAGCAGAGATTGATGGTCGAAGGGTGTTTTTATGACTGTAAATCTGGATTTGTTGTCACAAGACATGGTTTGGTGCTGCGTCCCTTACTGCTTGTAGTGTACATTAATGATCTATACACAAATGTACCAAATATGATCAATAACATTACATTTAACAAGAAAACAGATAATGTGGTGAACAGCATGGAGGAAAGATTTAGATTACAGGATGATATAGTTAGGTGGTCAGATGGATTGAACGGCAGCAAAAGAAATTTAACCCTGAAAAGTGCAAGGTGATCAACTTTGGGAAGACTAACCAGGCAAGGGGAGTGTACGAATGGGGTCGAACCATAGGAAGTACAGAGAATCAGAGGGACTTTAGTGTGGTCCAGACATTCTGGAAGTCAGTAGATCAGATAGAAAAAGGTGTTTAAGAAGGCCAAGGGATATTTGCTTTTATTAGTCAAGGTACTGAATACAAGAGTAAGAAGGTTATGATGGTTTTGTCCATAACATTAGTTAGGCTGCAGTGGAGTACTGCATGCAATTCTGGTGATCACATCATAGGAAGGATGCAATTGCACTAAAGAGGATGCAGAGGAGATTAGCTGGTATGTTATCTGGACTTGAGCAATTCAGCTATGAAGGTAGACAATATAGGCTGGGTATTTTCTCCTTGAAGCAGAGAAGGTTGAAGGTGGATCTGATTGAGTTGTTCAAAGTTGAGGAGCATAGATAGGACAGATAGGGAGAAACTTTTCCTTTGAGGAAAAAAAACTTTGCTCAATTTGGCAGGTACTACCTAAAAGGCTGGCAAACGTGGCAACTCCCAAGAGATGCTTGACAACTAGTGCAGATCCAATCAGCTGAAGGGCCTTTTCTATACCGTAAAAACTACTGTATCTCCTTAATGCTGTAATACAAAATACTATTTGTCCACATACAAAAAACACCTCAAATATGATCAGTGTACATCAACTGAAGCAATGGACTTAACCATTCAAGACGCGAAGCAGTACTTCCTTTATAAAAATATTAACAGTGTCATTTAGATAATGCCATAAAATTCACATGTTCTACCCTATAATCCTCAATATTATACAGAAATTGTGACATCTCCTTACCAGTACATATTAGCATGTGTTCCCAATATCTACATATCTATTGGCATCTCTCGTTCTAGAAGCAGCCTGTGAGAAACACTTGGATTTTGAATTCCCTTTGGTCTAACGTTTTAACTAAAAGCTTTGATTAGCAAGAACAGCTTAAGCATTGTAGAGGCACTATTCAATAAAATGTAGCTCTAACAGTTTTATGGAGGTTTGAGAGACAACACCTTCCCTTGGTAGATACTTTTAATCATCAGACAAATGATCAAATACATCTGACCCAAAGGTAGGGACCACTACCAATGAGCCATAATGCTCCTCCTCCCCTTGAATACATTCAGAATTATAGAGCACATCACGCTTCCCTTTTAGTATGCAGTGTTAAAAGGACACCAGCGAGCAGGCACTCACACATGGGAAATATGTGTGGGGGTAATATTTTCTGGAAACTGTGAAAGTTAAGTACTAACTGAGTTAATGTAATTCCGCTGACAACTTGTAAGAAAAGTATACGCAAATGGATTCCTCTCTTCATGGATTCAAACCTCGGCTAAATTTACAAAGCAGCATTTAATATCTGATGTTGTTCTATGGGATAGAAAGACAGGGATGGCAGAGGATTGAACTCTGTAAGATTGTACTGAAATCTTTGCTTTCACATTTCGAATGTCTGTTTTATTTTGGCCTGAATGGTGAGGGTGATAGCATCCAAATGCTGGAAAATAGTTTCAGAAATCAACATTTATTTGGCAGAGAGATTGGGGTACTCTTCTGATGATAATGTTTGAAATTCCACTCCTGATGTAATTTTGTGTTCTTTTAGATGTTTTCCATTCTAATGTGGCAGGATGTGGGCGTACTCTTGGAGATTAAGTCACAGACTTGTTTTCATATGTCATATTCACAGTCAGGGCTATTGGCCTTCGTTGGAACTTCTGGTTAGCTTTTGCAGATTTGAGAGACAGTTGTTGCCTTAGCCTGCTCCATATGTCTGCTGATTGTTTCCCATTTTAACACTGTATTCGGCCGTGGCCTTAGTTGATCATTCAGGAACAGTTCAAGCATTTTTGCTCCATTACTTGTTGCTTCATAATTGTGTTGCCATATATGTCTCCCAAACAAGTGAGTTCCAATCATTGGTATTCATGAATGTTGGCAAGAAGATGAATTAGATCATGATCTAATTAGGCTGAAGTGTTTCAGCACTGTTGGAAAAAGCTACATATTTAGAAGATAAAAGCTGTTCTCGGTCTGCGGCAGGACCCGTTTCCCAGGGCGGGTAGGTCACCTGCTGCTATTGCAATCACCTGCTGCTGTTGCAATCACCTGCAGCTGTACTTTCTCCTTTGCAATGTTGTTATTTTTTAGGGCATTCTCGTTGATCTAGTGAGAGTAGTTGACGTCTTTTGAGAGAAACCATTTTACTTAGATTTACTTAACAGTGTGGAAACAGGCCCTTCGGCCCAACAAGTCCACACCGACCCTCCAAAGAGCAACCCACCGAGAACCTCTCCCCTCCATTTACCCCTTCACCTAACACTGCGGGCAATTTAGCATGGCCAATTCAACTAACCTGCACGTCTTTGGACTGTGGGAGGAGACCGGAGGAAACCCACGCAGACACGGGGAGAATGTGCAAACTCCACACACACAATTGCCTGAGCCGGGAATTGAACCCGGGTCTCTGGCGCAGCGAGGCAGCAGTGCTAACCACTGTGCCACCGTGCCGCCCATAAACACTGTGAATTAACTTAAATTCACAAAGGGGACAAGATGATAGCATTTCAGTAATTGAGTCCGGAGATAGCAATGAAGGAGAATTAGGGTTTCAGCTATGGATGGATTAGTGAAGATCCTAAGCAAAAACTTGAATTTTGAAAATGATCATTTTGAAGAAGTCAGCTGGAAGCAGGGTTGGCTAGAAGTTGCAGAACAGTAGAACCATTGCAACCATGAGAGGAGCCTGTTGCAGTTCCATTACTAGCTATCTCATTTTACTAGCATTATGATAATTTTTATCTTCAATCCAATTTCCATCCTTCCTGTTGAAATCTGGGTGAATTAGTCTCCAGCCCTCCTCTTACCCCTCATTCTTTCATTGTTCAGCACTGTTAATACTTCTTTTGAGAATTTAGTTAGTGAGTGCTTACAGGCTGTGGGGACATCACAGCCCAACTCATTCAAACCTGAGTGCCACAACTGTTTGAATAAGCTTCCTTGGTGTTGCTTTTGCCATCTGGGAGTACATGTCATGTGTTTTTCTTTGTCATTATTCAGCAATTCATGTTCACGACTCCCACAGCTGATAATAAATTGCATGCTATTCAGTTTAGTGTCATTCTTTTCCATATGGTGTTGAAATGGGCATTTAGCTGACAGTCCATGAAGGAATGGGAGTGGCACTTTGTCAAATTTCTCACTACAAAGCACTTGCCAAGCAGACTATTTTGGGAAACAGCCACCATTCTCAACAGGGAAGGGGTTAGGAGAATCAGGGAGAGGCGCTCCCCACCAAGTTCATTACTACTCAGTTACTGCTTTCTGGTTCTTGCTGATTGACTGATGCAGCCCCATGCTTTGCCAGTGATGGTCACTCCATGCTGCTAAGTTCTCATGTTGCCGTAGAAACTGCACATGCCACTGGGGAAAGGAGATTCAGGGATCACTGCGCATCTCTTGTTAAACATAACGTTCAGCACACAACTGGCCAGGTGGTCCCACTATTCAGAATCACAGAATAATAGACTTGTTACTGCACAGAAAGAGGCTATTCAGCCGTTGTCAGTACTGGTCCATCCACCCAACCACCTGATCTTTGCAATTGTTTCTCACCTTTCCTATCTCCTGGTGCTTATCCAATTCTCTTTGAAAATTATGATTGAATCTGCCTCCACAATACACTCGGGTGAGTTTAGCCACTCACTGCGTTTAAAAAATGTTCTTTCTCATGTAACCTTTGCTTCTTTTGCCAGTCGCTTTAAATGTTGTGGTTCTCCCGCCTTGGAAGAATAGAAACCTTTCCTCTTTTTGTACTCCATCTAAGCACCTCCTGATGTTTATTGGCTGTGAACTTCCTTTTTCATAGCCTCCTATTCCTTTCTTCCTTATGTACTCAGCCAACTTTCCCTTAAATGAATCTATTGTTCTTGGGGTGAAAGAATTACACTTTGAGGACATTTTTAGATTTTGAGTTTGTATTCCATTGAATTTCGAAAGTGACGGGGTGTTCTAATTGAGATGATTACGACCCAGTGATCAACCAGAGTTTCAATCGAGTGAGATATGGAAAAGCATCCTCCTCTTGGACTCTGACACAGTAAATCCAGCCTGTCTCTTTTCTTGAATCAAGAGGTTTAGGTTGGAAATTCCAAAAGGGTTTCCAATCCTGAAATAAGGTGCTTTACTCTAGCACAGTAGAAAATTATTTTGCTTTTATTTCCTAGGTCTGGGGACACAAGTGGGCTGATCTATCGGAGCATGGCTTCGGTGTAGCAATACTCAATGACTGCAAGTATGGATACTCAGTTCATCGCAACATAATGACACTATCCCTGTAAGTACTTGATAACAATTAGAGATTTTTTGCTGTCAAGGAAGTGGCGCTGTCATAATCTGCAGGCATGTTCAGATGAAGAAACAGCTCTTGTTACATAAGTAGGAATCTGATAAAATGCTCCTGTGGTGCAATTGATTGAATAGGTTTGAAAATTATCTTAACAGGGGCCTGGGGGTTTAGTTCCACCTCGTATAAGAAATATGAAAGGACTGATGAAGCAATTTGTATTGTTTAAACATGCAAAGAAATTCCTCCTTAGTAACATTTATAAACAGTCTACATTAGCCATATTTTGCTGTTCCATGCAATATCAACTATAAATCATGGTGAGTTATTTAACATCAGCGTGTGTATGATGTATTCCCCACACTATTCACTGTGCAGACACAGCAGTTGGAATGAGGAACTGACTCTGTGACCCATGCTGATTGTGCAATTTCATGCAGCATTTTAATCATCACAAAATCTTTGTAGACTTTCAAACCTGTCAGTACAGCAACCCGATGAGGACTGAGATCTGTACTTTAATGAGTGAATTAAACGAAAACTTTTAAGACCCCTCCAGAATTCTCAGATTCTGGGCAAAATCACTCTGAAAACGTCAAGGAGCATTTGGGTTAGTTGTTTCAGGAATAATGGAATCAGGCAGGAAAATCTTGAATGAACAAGATAGCAAGTCAAAAGTTTCTTTAACAACACAGCGCATATATATAAAAAACCATGAGGGTATGGGCTGAGTAGAGGGGGAAAACAAGAGTGCACAGGTTTAAAGTAATTGGTAAAAGAAGCCAAAGTATCATGAGGAAAAACCTCTCCATGCAGCTAGTGATTAGGATCTGGAATGCACTTCCTGAGAGTGTGATGGAGGCAGGTCCGATTGAAGCATTCAAAAAGGGAATTAGATTGTTATCTGTAAAGGAAGAACATGAGAGGTTTTAGGAAGAATGGCACTAAGTAAATTCAGAGAGTTTATGCAAGCACAATGGGCCAAATGGCCTCTGCACTGTAACAATTCTGTGATAAGTAAATGAGGGGCAGGAATGTTTAATTGAAGCCACAGGCATTACCTAGGTCATGACAAGCCACTGTCCTCAATGGCTATGTCCACTGCAGCCATGTAATCTCCTGGGAAAGGCAAAAAAGCATGACATAATAAGGGAGAAAAAGTAAATTCCACTCTGACTACCTGAGGTGACCAGAACTAGTCCAAGGAAGTTGTATGGGCTGAGCACTACAGTGTAATCTCAGTCCCTGGCAGGGGCTGCTCCAATTCCCTCTTGCTGGTTTTGCAGAGTCAAGATCAGGTGGTGCTGGAAAAGCACAGCAGGTCAGGCAGCATCCGAGGAGCAGGGAAATCGATGTTTCGGGCAAAAGCCCTTTATCAGGACGATTCCAGCATCTGCAGCACCTACTTCCACCTGGTATTGCAGAGTGTCAGCACCCATCACAAATTCTAGCTCCTGTTCTAGCTCACTACTTACTGGGAAAGAAACCATCACTTGACATCAGTCTTTCCCACATTTGAGTACTTTAAACGCATGTCCTAGTCTTCCCTATGTCTTTAACAAATGAAATAGTTTTAACAGAAATTGGATTAGTCTGCTGTCAGGGCTGCCTGCGCTATAAATCTCCATCAAACCACCTGTGTCCACACTGCTGGACAGTAAATGGTGCCTGTCTGAATAACTAAGGCTCCTGAAGGTAGAAATCATTCTTGAATCTTTCCTCTGAATCTTTTCCAAGTAAAGAGGTCTCGACATGGTGGCCTGTAAAATCAGAGTTGAGATCTTTGTGAAACTATCACCTGTGGTCAGTCCTGTCACAACCTCAGAACTTGATCCTGTGGTGCCTGAACCTGATTCAGATTTTTTTCCACTTCCATTAGTCCATTTCCAAAGAAGCAAGAAATGAAAGCTGTCTCTGTGTTGTCTAGTACGTGCACACAGTCTTTATTTCTCCCATGAGACATTCTCCATATCCTGTTACCGTGGGCGGCACGGTGGCACAGTGATTAGCACTGTTGCCTCACAGCGCCAGAGACCCGAGTTCAATTCCCACCTCAGGCGACTGACTGTGTGGAGTTTGCACATTCTCCCCGTGTCTGCGTGGGTTTCCTCCGGGTGCTCCGGTTTCCTCCCACAGTCCAAAAAATGTGCAGGTTAGGCGAATTGGCCACGCTAAATTGCCCGTAGTGTTAGGTGAAGGGGTAAATGTAGGGGAGTGGGTCTGGGTGGGTTACGCTTCGGCAGGTCGGTGTGGACGTGTTGGGCAGAAAGGCCTGTTTCCACACTGTAAGTAATCTAATTAATCCTGGACTCATTGATTAACTGACATAGAGGAGGCAGTGTCAGTGGCTTGACAAATCAAAAGACTTTGCCAGTGACCAGTTGTACCTGGTTTGTTGGTATGTCAGAGAAAATGTGGACAAAGTTAAAAATTACACTACATCAGATTAAAGTATGATTTTTTTATATAGCTATTTTTATTGAAAATTTAACATGTTTTTACAAGTTTACAAATTTAAAAAAAAGCTGAAAATGTGTTGCTGGAAAAGCGCAGCAGGTCAGGCAGCATCGAAGGAGCAGGAGAATTGACGTTTCGGGCATGAGCCCTTCTTCAGGAAATTGCCCGAAACGTCGATTCTCCTGCTCCTTGGATGCTGCCTGATCTGCTGCGCTTTTCCAGCAACACATTTTCAGCTCTGATCTCCAGCATCTGTAGTCCTCATTTTTCCCTACAAATAAAAAAAACCCAAGTATAAACATTGATATACAATTAAATCTTAAATAAATAATAACCAAAATCTATCAGACAGAAAAGAAGAGATACCGAGAAAAAAATGACAAAACTCAATTAACAACTAATCTAACCTACAACTAACCAGAGTGTATGATTAAATCTCTTACATTATTCAAGAAAAGAAAAAAAACCAAGGGATAACACAGAAATTGAGTAGTAAAGTACATGCTCGGAATGTGTTAACATTAGATCGTAACAAAACCTGTATTCGTGCGGGATTCCTCTCCCAAGGGGCCCCGGACCAGCTAGGTTCGCCATCTCAATTAAATAAAAGCCCTTGTTAGAATGGTTGAAATATCTGTATTTATGTAATTCAAGAAGGGTTGCCATATTTTATGGAATAATTCAGTTTTTTGGTGCACCATGTTTGTAAGGAAGTCAAGGGGAATACATTCCATGATTAATCTGTGCCAATTCGAAAGTCCAGGAGGGCCCTCAGCCACCCAGTTTACCAAAATATTTTTCCTTGCACAGAAAGAGCGAATGGAAAATAATCTCTTCCTGTGCACATCCAGGGAGGGTGAGTTCGAAAAGCCCAAAAGGAGAGATACAGGGTCCACTCTAATTTCCGTTCCCAAGATTTCTGTCAGAGCATTTGCTACTTTAGTCCAATATCTACAGATCTTATGACAGGTCCATAGCAATGTGCAAGAGTGCTCACCTCTATTTTACATTTGGGACACATTGGAGATGCTCCTGCCTTAAATTTTGCCAATCGGTCCGGTGCTATATGGGCCCTATGAAGTATCTTCAATTGAATGGCCTGAGTTCTGTTGCAGATGGAGATTTTTCTGGCATTTTCCCAAATGTCATTCCACTTTCTATAGAGATTTCCAGTCCCAAATCCTGTTCCCATGTTTTAAGCAGATTGTCCATATCTTCTGATACTTCATCATGTAATAAATGATAGAGTGCTGACCGAAAGCACCCCTATTGGCCATAACACTCTACGTTCTCTGTCTGATTTATAAAGACTACCTAATAGCGTCGTCTTCTTCTGTATGTAATCTCGAATTTGGAAGTATCAAAAGAGATCTCCATTAGGTAATCCAAATTTCTGATGCAGATGTTCAAAAGACATCAGGACCACTTCCTTAAACAGATCTCCTAAACAGAAGATACCCCTGGATCTCCAGAGTTTGAAAGTGGCATCTGTAAGCCCCCACTATCGGAGTATAAGGGGATGTTTTATGTGAATTGCCTTCATTTTGCCGCATTATATTCCAAGCTTTAATTGTGTTTAGTATTATAGGGTTTTTACATTGATCCGTGATGATTTTCCTTTTGTCTGAAAATAAGAGGTTAATAAGTGGGCATTTTACTTGAGAAGCCTTGATGTCCAGCCAGATTGATTGCGGGTCAGACAAGACCCAATCGGCTATGTAACTTAATAGGGAACTTAACTGATATTTCCTAAAATCTGGGAAATCCAGACCTCCCCTTGCCTGTGGAAGCTGTAGCTTCTTCAGCTTAATGAGGGGCCGTGTACAATTCCAGATGAAGGAACCCAGCTAGCCACACAATTTACGTAGTGCCAGTCTCTGCATCATCACCGGAAGCATTCTCATAGGGTATAGGAGACGGGGCAGGACATTTCATTTTAATTAGTGCTATTCTACCTGACCAGGAAATTGGAAGGCCTCCCCATTGCTGGAGGTCCTGCCTTATCCTCTCTACTAAATGCACAAAGTTAGCCTTGTATTAACTGGCCAAATACTGGGGTGATAAAAATGCCTAAATATAAGAAACCCTCCAGGGACCACCGAAAGGGAAAGTGGGATCCGTCCGATAGGTGGGATATACCAGCCCATTGGCATAGCCTCTGATTTTGAAAAATTAATTTTATAGCCTGAAAATGCACTAAATGTATTAATCACTTGGATTAAGCGAGGCACGGACATCAGGGGATTACTGAGGAATAGGAGAACATCATCTGCATTAAGGCTAATTTTATGTTTACCTATACCAATCCTCGGGGCCGTTATATTAGGATCAGTCCGTATAGCTTCTGCTAGTGGCTCGATTATTAGCGTAAATAGCAATGGTGAGAGAGGACATCCCTGACGGCAGCCCCTACCCACACTGAAGCTATCCGAGCCTAATCATTGGTAATCATAATTGCTTTGGGATCATTATATAGTGTTGAGACCCATTTGGCAAACACTTTTTCAACGCCAAACCTTTCCAATGTGTAAAACAGATATGAACATTCAACCCTGTCGAATGCCTTTTCTGAGACTATTACTCCTGGTATCTTTCCCTGATGGCAGGCTTGAATCACATTCAAAACCCTTCTAACATTATTGGATGATCTACGGCCCTTAATAAACCCTGTCTGATCCTCCTTTATGATGTATGGCAATACCCTTTCTAGCCTCAATGCTAACGTTTTAGAAAGAATTTTAAAATCTACATTTAACAAGGATATTGGTCTGTATGACGCGCAATCTTCTGGGTCCTTTCCATTTTTGAGAATGAGAGAGATATTTGCCTCTTTCAGCGAAGACGGGAGACAGCCCTGACTGTATGAGTAGTTATACATGTCCATAAGTGGACCAGCCAATATTCCTGTAAATTCTTTATAGAATTCAGCTTGAAAGCCATCTGGGCCAGGGGCCTTACTGCTCTGAAGTTGCCTGATTTTTCAAGTATTTCTTGGCTTGTTAGGGGAGCATTCAGGACCGATACCTGTTCTTAGGTCCGGAAAGGTCAGATTTTTAAAAAATGACTGCATCCTCCTAGTTCTGTCTTCGCAATCCTGCGATTTATATAAATAAAATTTTCTAAAGATTGCATTAATCCTTTTATGATCATGAGTCAGAGTACCCGTACTTTCCTTGATAGACGTGATAGTTTGAGGGGCCTTTTTTCCTTTGTGAGAAATGCTAAGTATCTACCAGGTTTATCGCCAAATTCATACAACCTTTGTTTTGCAAATAATATTTCCCTCTTAGCCGTGTGTAAGCATGGTGTTCAGAGCTGTCCTAAGGCCCGTAATCCTTTGTAATTTAATAATAGAAGGTCTGTCAGTGTATGCTGTTTCAGCCGCCGTTCAGCGAGGTTCGAGCAGACGCTGTTGTTCTCCCTTTAATTTTTTCTGGGTCGCTGACTATGAAATGATCAAACCTCGTGCGTAAGCTTTGATGGTCTCCCACATCATTGATGGTTGCTAGCCGTACCTGAATTAATTTCTAAAAAAAGTTTTAAATTATTATGCCTAAAACGTCGATTCTCCTGCTCATTGGATGCTCCACTATTCCAGCAACACATTTTCAGCTCTGATCTCCAGCATCTGCAGTCCTCACTTTCTCCCTGTTTAAATTTAGTACAGAGCAATTAATTACATTCAGTAAAAACAATTTTAAATGATTTGGTAAGTATGGTGAAGGCGGGTGGACCATTTTGCCCAAGTCTTGGGAGGAACACTATAGACTCAGACTTGCTGCGTCGCCGCCAACTTGGATCTCCAAAGTATGATTTTTAACTTTGTCCACCCCAGTCCAACACTGGCACCTCTGCATCAGAGAGAATGTGGGCACGTCTGTGTTTTGTATCATTGATTGTTATGCTAAGCAGTTGAATGGCATCAGGAGCCACCACTACAGCACTAGACAACATTGTCTATAAATAAGTAAAAAGAATTGAAATAGGCCATTGTTAACCTAATCCATGATTAAGATAGATATTCAAAATTCTTTCACACTGTGATTCACACAATAAGTTTCTTCTGAAGTACTGCTCGAGGATTCAACAAGGTGAAGCATTATATAAAAGCAAATATTATGTGTCCTGTGTGGGGGTGGTGGGTAAATTCTCATTATCGGTGTGAGGTGATACTCTTTATCTGCCCTGTGCCTGTACAGGCTAATGGCATCTGCTCTGAATCTGTTTGGAATGATGGTATCTGCTCTGAATCTGTTTGGAATGATGGTATCTGCTCTCTGTCTGTACAGCCTGATGGTATCCACTCTGTATCTGTATAGTATGATGGATCTGTTTTGTATCTATGCAGAGTGATGGAATCTGTTTCTGCATGAGATGATAGTATTTTCTCTATTTATATGGGGTTCTAGTTCTCTGTATTTGTCTGGGGTGACAGTATCTGCTCTGTGTCTTTACTGGATAAAGGTATCTGATCTGTGACTGTATGGGCTGATAGCATCTGCTCTGTTTCTGTATACGGTGATGTTATCTTCTCTGTATAACATGGTAGATCTGCTCTAGCTGTACTGGATGATGGTATCTCCTCTGTAATTGTACAGTGATGGAATCAGCATTGCATTTATAGAAGTTATTTTAGACATCTGATGTCAGCAGAGGTGTGGGAAAGTAGATAGATGGCTTCAGATATCAAACCTAGATTCAGACACCACAAATGGTATGTTCAGTGTTTCAAATGTGTATGCTTCTGTAGTTAATTATTGAGAATGTCCGGTGACTTTCCAATCCACCAGCCGCCTTCATGCTTTTGTCTTTATTTACAGCTTGCGAGCTCCCAAGGCACCAGATGCCACGGCTGATATGGACCATCATCAGTTCACTTATGCCATCATGCCTCATGCAGGTAAATAAGTTGATGTGATCTCAGCTCTTTCACCGGTGAATATACAGATATTATTACAGTATTTGCTGCCTGTATCTCCATTTTCACAGTAGAGCAGTGAGTTGCACAGAGTGCCAAGCAAAAATGTTGTTTGTACTTGGGATATTGTCTCAGCTCTCAGAAACATCAAAATAATTCATGACAAATGATGAATTATTGTGAATTGTAATGAATGTAACAGTCTAATATTTTCTCTGACAAGGCCACCTTTGGCAATACAATATTGAAGGGCCATCCTAGACAATTCTGTAATGGGACTTGATCCCACAACTTCTACATTTGGAAGGTTGGAGCTGATGAAGCAGGCAACAGAGGCTCTGCATGTTTGCCTTCCATCTTTCACTATAAATCTGAGCTCAATCCTTAACTCTGCTGCTCGCATGCTTTGCCTTGGTCTTCCGTGATTATTTTAACTCCTGGCTAAGCAGAACCTCACTTTAAAAATTCTCATCCTTGTTTTCAAATCCTTCCATTGCCGTACCCCAACTTATTTGTGTAATAATCTCCTGTGTTGCAACTCATCATCTATGACAGCACCTTCCAAACCCATAAGCACTTCCCTCTAAAAGGACAGAACAGCATATGTATGGAGACACCAACACCTGCAAGTTTCTGTCAGAGTCACATATCATCCTGATATCGAAATATATCACTTTACCTTGTTATGAAGGTGTAGAAGTATCCTGTACCTTTTAAGAGAGTTAAAAAGCTAGCAGAACTACCTGGCAGCACCAAGTGTTCTGAGCAAGATAGAATGTAATCTTTTGGTTCAGCAGTTATAGTAGCTGGTTGCTTGGAGACAAAAACGAATTTGAATGTGGCGAATCGTTTAAATTATACTCCACTCCAATCCAGTTTGAATTTAGTATATTGATGGTATTAAAAGCCAATGACACAATCCGATGCTTTGAGGTTTAAGACCGGGAGAAGTTGAATAGTTGAGAGAGAACTGCCAAGCCACCAACATATGCAGACTGCCCGCAGAATAGCTCTCTTAAAGGTACCTTTATCGATCAGTGACCTGTGAAACAGAAATTCCTAAGAAGAAAAGAAGACCGAGAAAGATATAAAGAGAAGATTTGTCAGCAGGCTGGTTTTGAAATTTGAATATTTGATAAATCTTAAGCAGGGGTTTTATCAGTCTAGTATTGTGGAAGGGGAAGGTAAAAAATAGGTTAGAGAAAGGAGTCGTAAATAGTTGTTAGGGAGGGAGATTATTCTCTGTTATACTTTAAGAAATAAAGTTGTTAATTTTTACTTTAAATAGTGACACAGAACATAGAACAGTACAGCACAGAACAGGCCCTTCAGCCCACGATGTTGTGCCGACCACTGATCCTCATGTATGCACCCTCGAATTTCTGTGACCATATGTATGTCGAGGAGTCTCTTAAATGTCCCCAATGACCTTGCTTCCACAACTGCTGCTGGCAACGCATTCCATGCTCTCTCAACTCTCTGTGTAAAGAACCCGCCTCTGACATCCCCTCTATACTTTCCTCCAACCAGCTTAAAACTATGACCCCTCGTGTTAGTTATTTCTGCCCTGGGAAATAGTCTCTGGCTATCGACTCTATCTATGCCTCTCATTACCTTGTATACCTCAATTAGGTCCCCTCTTCTCCTCCTTTTCTCCAATGAAAAAAGTCCGAGCTCAGTCAACCTTTCCTTATAAGATAAGCCCTCTAGTCCAGGCAGCATCCTGGTAAACCTCCTCTGAACCCGCTCCAAAGCATCCACATCTTTCTTATAATAGGGCGACCAGAACTGGATGCAGTATTCCAAGTGCAGTCTAACCAAAGTTTTATAGAGCTGCAACAAGATCTCACGACTCTTAAACTCAATCCCCCTGTTAATGAAAGCCAAAACACCATATTTTTCTTAACAACCCTTTCCACTTGGGTGGCCATTTTAAGGGATCTATGTACCTGCACCCCAAGATCCCTCTGTTCCTCCACACTACCAAGAATCCTATCCTTAATCCTGTACTCAGCTTTCAAATTCCACCTTCCAAAATGCATTACCTCGCATTTATCCAGGTTGAACTCCATCTGCCACCTCTCAGCCCATCTCTGCATCCTGTCAATGTCCCGCTGCAGACTACAACAGCCCTCTATACTGTCAACGACACCTCCAACCTTTGTGTCATCTGCAAACTTGCTGACCCATCCTTCAATCCCCTCATCCAAGTCATTAATAAAAATTACAAACAATAGAGGCCCAAGGACAGAGCCCTGTGGAACACCACTCACCACAGACTTCCAGGCAGAATATTTTCCTTCAACTACCACTCGCTGTCTTCTGTTGGCCAGCCAATTCTGTATCCAGACAGCTATGTTCCCCTGAATCCCATTCCTCCTGACCTTCTGAATGAGCCTACCATGGGGAACCTTGTCAAATGCCTTGCTGAAGTCCATATACACCACATCCACAGCTCGACACTCATCAACTTTTCTAGTCACATCCTCAAAGAACTCGATAAGGTTTGTGAGGCGTGACCTGCCCCTCACAAAGCCATGTTGACTGCATTTAATCAAGCCATGCTCTTCCAGATGGTCATAAATCCTATCCCTCAGAATCCTTTCTAACACCTTACAGATGACAGACGTGAGACTTACTGGTCTGTAATTGCCGGGGATTTCCCTTTTTCCATTCTTGAAGAGAGGAATTACATTTGCCCCTCTCCAGTCCTCAGTACGACTCCAGTGGAGAGCGAGGATGAAAAGATCTTCGCAAGTGGTGAAGCAATCGCATTTCTCGTTTCCCAAAGCAGCCGAGGACAAATCTGGTCCGGGCCTGGCGACTTGTCAATCTTAATGTTTGACAAAATTCTCAGCACATCAGCTTCCTCTATCTCTATCCATTCCAGCATGCACACCTTCTCTTCAAAGGTTTCATTCACTACAAAGTTCGTTTCTTTCGTAAAGACAGAAGCAAAAAACTCATTTAGGGCTTCCCCTACCTCCTCAGACTCCTCACACAAATTCCCTATGCTATCCCTGATCGGGCCTACTCTTTCTTTGACCATTCTCTTATTCCTCACATAAGTGTAAAATGCCTTTGTGTTCTCCCTAATCCGTTCTGCCAAGCCTTTCTTGTGCCCCCTCCTGGCTCTCCTCAGATCACTTTTAAGCTCCTTCCTTGCCTGCCTGTAATCCTCTAGAGCTGAGCTTGACCCTAGCTTCCTCCACCTTACGTAAGCTACCTTTTTCCTTTTGACGAGAAGCTCCACCGCTCTCGTCATCCAAGGTTCCTTTATCTTACTCCTTCTTGCCTGTCTCAGAGGAACATATTTATTCATCACTTGCAACAACTGTTCCTTAAACAGTCTCCACATGTCTATCGTGCCTTTACCGTGGAACAATTGCTCCCAATCCATGCTTCCTAACTCATGTCTAATCGCATCATAGTTTCCTCTTCCCCAGTTAAATATCCTCCCATTTTGCCTAATCTTCTCCTTCTCCCTAGCTATGTAGAATGTGAGGCAGTTGTGGTCACTATCACCAAAATGCTCTCCCACCACAAGATCTGATACCTGCCCCGGCTCATTGCCGAGCACCGTCTAGAATGGCCTCTCCCCTCGTCGGCCTGTCAACTTACTGAGTTAGGAAACCCTCCTGAACACACCTTAGAAAAACAGCTCCATTCAAATCTTCTGCTCGAAGGAGGTTCCAATCAATATTGGGAAAGTTAAAGTCCCCCATTACAACAACCCTACTACGTCCACACTTTTCCACACTTATCCCACACATTTGGGATAGTTCTTGGCCTCTCAAATTTTCACAGATTCCAGTGATGCTCCCTGTGTCATAACAAGCTTCACCGCTTAAATCTCTCTCCCCCCCCCAACAGCACTGTGGGCATACCTACACCCCAAGGATTATAATGATTCAAGATGGTAGCTCACCCGCATATTCTCCAGGGTAATTAGTGATGGGCAGTAAATGTTGGCCCAGCGACACCCACACCCCCGAATGAATTAAAACAAAAACATTCAAGATATTTTAACATAAAAACCCAAAGAACTGTGGATACTGAAAATCTGAAACTAACACAGAAATTGCTGGAAAAACTCAGAGGAGATGGCAGCATCTGTGGAAGGAAAGCAGAATTAACATTTTGGGTACAGTGACCCTTCTTCAGTTCTTCACTTCAGAGTTCTGAAGAAATGTCTTTGGACGTGAAAGATTAACTCTGCTTTCTGTTTACAGATGCTCCCAGGTTTGCTGACTTTTTCCAGCAATTTCTGTTTTTGAGTTCTTCCAATTCTGGACACTTGTATTTCCCAGTTTTTATTCACTGCATGATTGGCTGCCATGCCTTCAGCCATCTAGGTTATAAGTCCTGACTGTCTTCCCTCTGTACTTCAGCCTCTTTTTCCTTCTATGACATGCTCTTTATGTAGCTCAGTGTCACACTGTAACTGTGACAGACATTTACTCTTGTAACTTTAATCTTGTCCTTCCTGACTTGTCTGCAGCCTTTAACACATTTTCCTCCTCCAGTGCCTGTCCACTGTCTTCTACCTAAGTGTGACTGCTCTCATATGGTTCCATTCTTACCTACCTAACCATAGACAGGTAGTCACCAGCAATGGCTTCTACTGGTGACCCTGAGGATTAGTCTCTGCTTCATCTCCATACTGCCTGTTGTGACATCACCTGAAAGCACAAAACTGGTCTTCATGTGTCTGCTGATGATCCCCAGCTCTATCTTACTGCCATCTCTCTTAAGTCCTCCACTGTTGCTAAGTTATCGGATTGCTTACCCAGTGTTCAGTACAGGATGAACAGGAATTGCTTCCACTTGAATATTGAGCAAAAAACATTGAGAAGGCAAATAAAAGTGAGTGAGCAGAAACCTTGGCAAATGGGGGAAAATGTAAGATTATGCATTTTGTGCCAATGGAGAAAGATACAGCAGAGAGGGATTTAGATGTCCTTGTGCATGAAACACAAACTCAGCATCCGAGTTCGGTAGGCAACAGGAGGCAAATGGACTGTTGGTCTTTATTAGTGATTATTCATTGGAATTCAGAAGAATGAGAGAAGACCATATTGAAACATGAAGGTTCTTGGGGATTTGATGTGGTAGATTTGGACAGGTGGTTTCCCCTTGTGGAAGAGTCTAGCACCAGAGGCTATATTCACAGAGTAAGAGATCACCTTTAGGAAAGAGATGAAGAGGAATTTTTTCTCAGAAGGTAGTGAATCTGAGGGATTCTTTATGACAGAGTGCTGTTGAGTACATTCAAAGCTAAGATAGACAGGTTTGTAATCAGTAAGGGCAGCAAGGGTTATAGGGAAAAGGCAGCAAAGTGGAGTTGAGGATTATTATCGTCCATGATCATATTGAATGATGGAGCAGACGCAATAGGCTGAATACCTCAGTCTTATGGCCTCATAACCTTGATGTCATATTGACCTTGTAAAGAGTTTCCAATCACAAGTGTGTGCCCTAACTGAGATCACCTATTTCCAGTTTTGTAACATTGCTCTTCTCGGCTCAAACCTGCTGAAACCCATCATTTATGTCTTTGTTACCCTTAGATGTGACTATTCCAATGTTAGTTGGTCTTCCATATTCTACTGTCTGTAACCTAGGACATCCAAAATCCTGTTGCCCATTTCCTAAATTGCGGCAAGTCTTAGCACCACTGACCTACATCGGCTTCTAGTCAAGCTTGTTTTTAAAATTCTCATTGTTGTTTTTAAAGCCCTTCATGATCTCCCCCTTCCTGTGTATGCAATTTCCCATAACCCTCAAACTCTGTGCTTGATTCTAATTCTGGAAGATCGCTGATTTTAATTGCTGCATCATTGGCAGACATAGTTCCCGTTGCCTAAGTCCCTGCACTCTGAAATTCTCTCTCTCACTTTCCTCGTTTAAACAGTCTGTAAAACCTTCCTGTTTGACCAAGCCTTTCATCATCTAATCTGTCATCTACTTGTATGGTCCAGTGTTATACTGTTTTGTGAAGCTCTTGTAAACTGCCTTAGGGTGTTTTACTACCTCCAAATCCTAAAAGATCACGTCAAATTGTTATTACAATTTCTGACAGTCTTTTAAATATACATGCAAAGTGACATCTCCATTAAATTTCACACTTTCACATACTCAGTTTGCTCTTCTGTTGAGTTTACCTTTTGGGTTGTATATATAGTTAGACTGGAGGGATGATATTGGCTTGGAATAGTTTGTTATCACTCATGTTATAAATACAGTTGTTGGATTTTCTGTCCATCCCAACTCATTGTACACCCGTCCTGATACAGGCAGACTGGAGAAATGGGTAAGTAAAAGCAAACTACCGTGGGTTTGGGAGATCGGAAATAAAAACAGTAAGTGCTGGAGAAACTCAGCAGGGCTGGTCACATCTATGAAGAGAGAAACATTTTGACGCTGGTATGTAGGGTAATCACACTTTGGCAGTGCAGACACATATCATGTAACAGCACCTAAAACATTGTCCATGTAAGCAGCCTGTAAGATATACCAAGCTGTAGCTGATGGGTGGTAGACTGTACACTGGTCTGTACCTGGGAGTATGTGAATCTGCCTGCTGATACCTAATGAAACTTAGTTGCCCCTGTACTAGTGCAAACTACATTCTGGGGAACTGGATCTCTTGTGGCAAATGTGTTTACCAGATCTTGTGTGGATGTAGGGCAAGAAGGGCTAGGGTACTGGCTCAGGGATGAGCTTGTGATATTGTGTCACAGTATATGAAACTAGGAGAAAGCGAGGACTGCAGGTGCTGGAGCCCAGTGTCAAGAGTGTGATGCTGGAAAAGCACAGCTGGTCATGCAGCATCCGAGGAGCAGGAGAGTCGACGTTTCAGGCATAAACCATTTTCTAATGAAGGGTTTATGCCCAAACGTCGGTTCTCTGCTCCTTGGATGCTGCCTGGCCTGCTGTGCTTTTCCAGCATCACACTCTTGACAGTATATGAAACTGTAGAACATTTGTGCTTTTGTCAAAATCTGTGACTCTTTGCAAACATCAGTCCTGTACTGACCAGGAGTTAATTATTTCTGACCTTGCATGACTGATTTGAGTTTTGGGGTGCCTGATAGTGATTTTGACCTGGCTGAGAACATGGTGGTGTCTGTTTGCTTTCCCCAACAGGTTCTTTCCAAGAGGCCAATGTGATTCAGTTTGCTTACAACATTAACTACCCATTACATATTGTGCCTGCTGAACCCAGTGTCAGTGCTTCCAGTTTCTGGAGTGCTTTCTCGATCCAGTCTCCTGCTGTTGTTCTGGAAACTATTAAACAGGTAAATATTGGAAAAGGACTAGCTGATCATGTTTTTAAAAAATAATTCATTAATGACATTGTAGTGTACAATTTACTGTAAAATAATCTTCAAATGTGGCATCGATTCAAAACCAAAGTGTTTGTGTTTACTCCATCGCCCTAACAGCTTCTTTCAGCTTGTTTAGTGATTGTGGTTTGAGCAATAAACTTCACGAATTTTGTCAGTGTTACTATGTGGTGGTAACACACTTTGGGGGCTTAAATAGATTTTTTTAACCTGGTAAGTGAGAAGATCTGTAGGTGAAATACAGTGGGCACACCCACACAATGGATGCTTTAACCCAGTGAGGGAAATGAATAGTTTGTACACTGAACCATGGATGTTTCTCCCCACTAGGCAGAAGACCGACAGAATGCTTTGGTAGCTCGGTTGTATGAGTCACATGGTAGTACCGTGGTCACATGGTTGCATACTTCACTGCCTGTTAAACAAGCAATCTGGTAAGTGGCTCTCCCAGTGCTCATGAGTCTAGTGTGTGAATGTTGTACTTTGAAGATTTTGGTGCAGACACCCATTAGAAATACAGGTAGTTATTCTATAACGCAATGGTTACATTCTTGTGCAACACCATATGATAGAAAAATCGCACTTAGAAACAGCACTTAAAGTATTGGCAATGTAATCGTGTTATAGCCAACACACATTTTAAAAGATCGCTATTTAGAAACAGTGTCCCCAATTTGTCACTCATGTTACAGTGAATTCATGTTAACGATGGACGTGTTACAGCACATAGTGTCCTACAGCAGGGAAGACAGGCCCTTCAGCCCAAACTGGTCCATGCTGACCAAAATGTCCATCTATGCTAATGCCATTTCCCTGCACTTGGCCCATATCCTTCTAAACCTTTCCTATCCTTGAATTTGTCCAAATGCCTTTTAAATGTTGTTAAGTACCTCGCGTCACCACTTCTGCTGGCAGCTCATTCCATATGTGTACCACTCTGAGTAAAAAGGTTGCCCCTCAGGTTTCCCTTTCATTCTTTCCGTCCTAACCTTAAACTGATTCCCTCTAGTCTTCGATTCCCCAATTTTGGGAAAAAGACTGAGTGCATTCATCCTATCCCTACCTCTCATGATCTTATATACTTCTATTAGATTCCCCCCCCACCCCGCTCTCCCCCAACCCTTGAGTCCTGACAACATCCTCGTAAATTTCTTCTGCACTCATTCCAGTTTAATAAGATCCTTCCTATAGCAAGGTGACTAAAAGTGAATACAATACTCCAAAGTGCGGACTCACCAATGTCCTGTACAAATGCAATGTAACTTCCCAACGTCTATACTCAGTGCCTTGACTGATGAAGATCAGTGTGCCAGAAGCTTTCTTCATTTCCCTGTCTACCTGTGACTCCACTTTCAGAGAACTGTCCGTCTGAATTTCAAGGTCTCTCTGTTCCACTATACTCATTAAGGCCCTAACATTCACCAAGGAGCTCCTCTGTTGATTTGACTTTCCAAAATGCAAGACCTCACACTTATCTATATTAAACTCCATTTGCCATTTCTCTGCCCACTTCCTCAGCTGATCATGGTCCTGCAATTTCTGATAGCCTTCCTCACTGGGCATGATACTGCCTCTTTTAGTGTCATCAGCAACCTTACTAATCATGCCTTGTACATTCTCATCCAAATCATTGATATAGATAACAAACAGCAATGGGCCGAGCACCGACCCCTGAGGGACACCACTAATCACTGCAGCCCTTCTTGAATGAGGGTATAACATTTGCTACTCTCCAGTCTTCCTATGGTTAACAATGATGCAAAAATATCAGCCAGGGCCCCCGCAATTTCTTCTCTAGCCTCTTGCAGTGTTCTTGGATCTATCTGGATTTGTATATCTTCATTTAATAAAGGACCTTTTGTGACCTCAGGCACTTTGCAGCCCCGGAAGCACGTTCGGTTGAAATGTTGTTGTTAATGTAACATGGGACATGTAGCAGCCAGTTTTGGCAAAGCAAGCTCCCACAAACATGGCCACAGGTGAGGTGCTGGAACAGTGGAGGTTGGTTAATGGTGTGCCATTATTTAAGAAAGGTCTGCAAGGAAAGGCCAGCGCCCAAAGACTAGTGATCCTAATGTCAGTGGTGGGTAATATGTTGGAGGAGATTCTGAGAGACAAGATCTACGTTCATTTGGAAAGGCAAGCATGACTTTGTGTGTGGGAAATTGTGTCTCACAAATTTGAGTTTTTTTGAGAAGGTAACCAAAAAGATATATGAAGACAGAGCAGTAGGCGTTATGCACGTGGACTTTAGCAAGGCCTTCAGCAATGTTCCGCATGGTAGACTGATTAGTAAGGTTAGATCATATGGAGTCCAGAGAGAGCTTGCCAGTTAGATACAAAATTGGCTTGCTGGTAGGAGATAGGGGATTGTTGTTCAGAGTGGATGTCTGTGACCAGTGGTATGCCACAAGGATTAACGCTAGGTCCACTGCTTGTCATTTATTTTCTCATCCAAATTGTTTATATAAGAAGCATGCTTAGTAAGTATTTGGATGACACCAAACTTGGTGGTATAATGAAAAAAAAATCGAAGAGTACAACGGGATCTTAATGAAATAGGCTGAAGAATGGCAGTTGGAGTTTAATACAGATAAATACGAGGTAATCAGGGTAAGACTTACACAGTTAATGGTAGGATCCTGGGGAATGTTCTAGAACACAGAGACCTAGAGGGTCAGATGCATACTTCATTGAAAGTGGTGTCACAGAGAGACAGGGTGGTGAAGGTGGTGTTTGGCACACTTGCCTTCACTGGTCAGAGTACTGAGTACAGGAGTCGGGATGTCATTTTATGGCTGTACAAGGCCACATTTGGAGTACTGCGTGCAGTTCTGGTTGCCTTGCTATAGGAAGGATATATAGAGGCTGGATAGGTTGAGTTTTTTTCCCCTCCAAGAGTGTGAAGGGTGACATTAGCGAGGTTTGTAAAATCATGAGGGGCATAGATAAGGTGTTTTCTCCAGGATAGGGGAATCCAAAACCAGAGGGCATAGATTTAAGGTGAGGGGAAAAGATTTAAAAGGGATCTGAGGGGCAACACACAGAGGGAAACATATTTGGAATGAGCTGCCAGAGGAAGTGGTAGAGGCGAGTACAATTAAACATTTAAAAGACATTTGGATTAGTACATGGATAGGAAAGGTTTAGCTGGATATGGGATTAGTTCAGTTTAGGACACCTGGTCAATGTGGAAGCTGGGCCAAAGGGTCTGTTTCTGTGCTGCATGACTCTGCAACAGCAGGTTTTAGATTCTGAGTGGGTAAGAATCACACAACATCACGTTATAGTCCGACAGGTTTACTTGGAAGGATTAGCTTTTGGAGCGCTGCTCCTTCATCAGATGGTTGTGGAGTCTAAGATCGTAGGACACAGAATTTATAGCAAAAGTGATGTAACTGAAATTATACATCGAAAATGACCAGGATTGTTTGTTAAGTCTCTCATCTTTTAGAATGTGTAAATTTGTACTTATGAAATGACATTTTATTTTGCTAAAAACTACATGAGTCCATGTAAATTTCTGTAAATCCCTTTTTTTAGATTAGATCAGTCTGAACATTGGGTCACAGACAGTCTCACACCTTCAGTGCAATATCTGAGTCAACATGGCACCTATTGTTAAATTTCACTTGAGAATGTAACTTAAAGAAAGTTCTGCAATTTACATATGAAAGAATTGAAACCAACATACCCATTCTAAAAGTTGAGAGACTTAACACATCAATCCAGGTCTTTTTTCAATATATATTTGCAGTTACATCACACTGTAAATTTTTGCTATAAATTCTGTGTCCTATGATCTTAGACTCCACAACCACCTGATGGAAGGAGCAGCGCTCCGACAGCTAGTGCTTCCAATTAAACCTGTTGGATTATAACCTGGTGTTGTGTGATTTTTAACTTTATACACCCCAGTCCAACACTGGCACCTCCAAATCATAAGAATAGAATGTTTGTTATACTAAATGAATTTGTTTTGTTTTGACCATCTACCAGACTATAGGATATTCTAATCAAACAACATGGTATATTAGCATCCTGTCACCCAGACTAAGCACGTAACTGCAACCAGTTCAGATTGATATAGTGAAAAAAAGTTTGCAAATTCATAATTCTCACCTTTATTCTTATGCAGTTTATGCAACTGACCCTGCATTTTAATTCCAAACCTGTCATTATTAATGAATATGCTGCTTACTCCATGGGCTCCCCTTGCTGTCTGATAACTGAAGACTGAACGGTTATTTCTGCTGTCTTGCAGGTGTGATCTCCTGGAACAACCCATGACAACCAAGCCTCTCTCCATCACTGACTTTCAGATCCAGCTTTCCTTCACTCCATTCCAGATCCGTTCCCTACTGCTCACGTTCTGAGCTATCCTTGTCAAAACTGGGCCTCATACAGGATTGCTATTAATAAGTTTCTTTTTAAATTATCATTGTGTTGTATTTAGGAACTATTTCAATCAAGCATACTGTAGCAAATGAAGTGTGTTATTTAATGAAATTACCAACACAAAACACTACTGAATTAAAAGGTATTTCTTGATCATTCCTTACACTGTTTACACTAGAGTGCGAGTTGCTAGTTTTCACATATGACTGAAGGTAGAATGTTAGGGTCTCAGCAGCAGCAACAACAGATATTATACAGCAGTTTTGACATCGTAAATTGGATCAAGCTGCCATCAAAAACTAGTGAGAGACTCGGAAGGGTGAACAAAACGTTGTTCTAAGGTGAACTTTAAGCAGTATTTTGATGAAGAAATTTAGAAAGGGAATGATAGAGTGTAGGGCCTGAAGGCAACGGCCACAGATGGAAGGCACAGAGTATTTGACGTAAAACACCAGAATGGGTGAAGCACATCGGGTTGTGGAGCATTGTAGAAGATTGCAGGGACAGGGAGAGACTTTAATAGCAGAATGGAAATGTTAAATTCATGGCCAGCAAGCCTGGGAGTGAGATATGACTGGGACTGATGAGAGTTAAAATATGGGAAGCCAAATTTTATGTAAATTTACAGAGGGTATAAAATGGAAGACTGGCTAGGGGAATGTTGCAAGAGTCCAGTCTGCGCTTAACAGTATGTGGATTTCAGCAGCAGTTGTGTTTGTTGTGAGAAAAGCACTGCAGGTCAGGCAGCATCCGAGGAGCAGGAAAATCCACATTTTGGGCCGGAGTCCTTCATCGGGAATGATGAAGGGCTCAAGTCTGAGATGTCGATTCTCCTATTCCTCAGATGCTGCCTGACCTGCTGTGCTTTTCCAACAACACACACTTGACTCTGATTTCCAGCAGTTGCAGTCTTCACTGTCTCCTAAGATTTTAGCAGCAGACAGGCTGGGGTAGAGATGGGTGATAAGGCACAATCCATAAACTGTTCCTTTATTTTAGCTGTTGACCACATCTCAATGATCAGAACAAATACATGGGAAATACTTTCTATTAGAAAATATTTGTACAATTCACCAGACCGGGACAAAAGTCTGCCATCAGGAGACTTCCCTCCAGTTTGTTAAAACATACACATGGCAAACTGGTTTCTAAAGATCTATTTAAAGTCAGTAAATACAAACCCTGTTCAGAATGATTAGTGGAATAAACATTTTTTTGTAATTATGCAAAATGAATGAGTAAATACACTTTGCCAAAAATCAAGATTGTATAGAGAAGAATGCATCAACAATCCCCATTCTCAAGGAGACATCATGGTGCACTTAATCTGCTCAAGACTTGTAATTTGCACTTGATTCACATACCCTATCACAAATATATTAGGGTACACTGATCAAATATGTCTCTACAGTGAGGGAAAACAAGTCATTTTAGCCTCCTAGTTGGAATATATTGAGTCACAGAACCTGTTTCACACAAGCTAGGGGAATATCAGAAGATAACTCAACAAAGCAGGAAAAAAAAGGTGGAAGAAAATTGGTGTGTTCCGAAAAACCCAACTTATTCCATGCAACAGACTGTGTTATCATTGAGATTAATCAGGTCAATTCCAATCACTGACTGTTTGCTGGAATTAACAAATTATTAAGTTGGGCAATGAAGGAAAAGGCTTCTCTGCTCTAGGCCTAGGTAAAAGGAATAAATTTAACTGCTGGTACGTCATTTCCCTTATTTACATTTAGCTTGTATAGTTAGTACTGCAACCAGCTAGAGATATGGAAATCAATGCAGGTAAACCAGGTTTGATACAGCATAAATAAGGTTAACAGCAAAGGTCTTTTCCCAAGGTGGATGTGTACAAAACCACAGGCTGTATTTTTAAGGGCAGAGGAGAAAGATTTAGTAGGGATCTGTGGGGCAACTTTTTCACACACAGGGTGGTTTGTGTGTGGAATGAACTGCCAGAGGAAGTGGTGGATGCACTTACAACATTTAAAAGACATTTGGATAGATGCATGAATAGGAAAAGTTTGGAGGGATAAGGGCCTAACTCAGGCAGGTGGGATTAGTTTGGGAAACCTGGTCAGTACAGATGAATTGGACCAAAGGGTCTGTTTCTGTGCTGTATGACTCTTTGGTCCATTCCTGACATTTCTTTCCTGAAATAAATGTTGATTTGACTGGGGTTTTACCAACTAGTTATTACTTCTGCTAAATTGGAGCGATGGCAAACCACTTCATGTAGCCTGCATGTTAGTGGTGTACAATGCAGTGTTACATAAACATTGCATGGTCGCCAATGTGGCGACACTGCAGTTGTTTCCATTTCATTGTACAGATTACCGCAAAGAAAACAAGCTGAAATCTCAAAGACTGCTGTGAGCTGGCCAAGATCCATCAGGGGAGTTGCAACTCAGTTTTTAAAAAGTCAAAGTATAATGTTAAAATAACTTTTATCCAGAGAGGCCACATTAGCTGCCAGACACTTTAAGGCCCAGATTTAGATAAGTACACACAAACACGTAGACTTGATGATGACATGATGTTTGGTTTTACTGCTACCATGACTAACTGCAGCAGTCATTGCTCTTTTACAAACGAAGTCAGGGGCACATCTTCGGGCATTAAAGGATTTATGAAACAAGTTACTCAAAGCCAATGGAATAACTGGGCCAAGAACATCAGTGTATTTACGGTGTTATGCTATCAAAATATGTGTAAAATGGTCATTAATTTTTGACCAAATCCAATGGAAAAGGCACATTTTTGGAATACACCATTTCTTTAAGGTAATGAAACATAACAGCCTCTTTGACAACACTCATATGCTCCACTTAATTGGCATAAATGAAAGCTCAGGAAACAACAGCATAAGAAGAATTATGGTTGTCAGAAATCCCAAGTGCCCTGTATCATGGGTGATGGATGCCCCTAAACCACAGAGAGCGAACAGGAGCATAACAAAAACAGACAGTTGTCCATCAACCACAGGCAAGTAATCAAAGTAAAGCCATAGATAACATTTATAAATAAGAGTTTTGTGCATAAAAGATATACACACAAAACATGCCAGATTGAAAAATCTAAAAAGCTGAAAGGATTAGTGGTTTAAACAGTGGGGGAACATTTACAGTACAAGCCAATTTGCCATAAAATGCAACAGGTTAAAGATGAACTCTCTCCAATTAATTACAAGTGCTTTAAGTTGACGAAATGCCTCAACTATAAACCAGTGTTACTCTGACAGCCAGCTGTTGCAGGTTTGTTCAGTGGGTAAATGATCAGAAAACTGTTGGGGGGCAGTTTTGTTACTAAAGGCAGGCTGTAGTGAATAGGTGCAATAGATCCTGATATGGGTCAATTTGGGTGGAAATAAGGAATGGCAAGTGAAAGTCATCACATTTGGGGGTTGGGGCTTTCCTCCGGATGCTCCAATTTTCTCCCACAGTCCAAAGATGTGCAGGTTAGGTGAACTGGACATGCTAAATTGTCCATAGTGTTGAGGGATATGTAGACAAGGTGCATTAGTCAGGGGTAAATGTAGAGAAATAATAGGGTAGGGGAATGGGTCTGGGTGGGATACTCTTCAGGGGTCAGTGTGGACTTGTTGGGCCAAAGGGCACGCTTCCACACGTAGGGATTCTATGATATAATAAAATGTGAAATAGGATTGATAAGCAACCTCATATCAGTATCCTCAACTTAAATGTGGACAATTATACATATGAAGAAAGAGTTGTCTAAAGCTAACTATGAAATTAGGGGAAGGTCAGTGGAAAAACAATGCAGACCTTTAAATGAAATGTTCATAATGGTCAGCAAAAATTATGGTCAAAAAGGATCTGACGAGAAGGATGATCCAGCTGTGGTTAACAAAAATGGTTAAGGAGAGTAACCAATCAAACACAAGTGCATACAAAGTGATGGAAAACAGTGGTAGGCCAGAAGATTGGGAATTTATTTTTTTTTAGGAACCAGCAGTGAATAACTAAAAAGATACCAAAACACAAATTGATTAGGAAAGTAAATTGGCAAGAAATATGAAAATAAATTGTGTTTCTACAAGTATATAAAACAAGCAGCTAAAATGAATGTTGGACCCTTGGAGGATGGGACTGGGGAATGGATAGTGAGGGGAAAACAGGAAAATGGCAGTAATTTAAACTGATATTTGCACTGTTTTGAATGGTGGTGGACTCTTATAAACACCCCAATGCACTGATGGGAGGAAAGATTTTGTAGCAGCCTCGGTCACAAAGGGCAAAGTATTTTGAAACTAAGGGGATTGAAAGGAGGAGTGTTGCCACAACTTAATGGCCTACAGCCACAAGCTTTAAAAGGACATAACTGTAGGGATTGGCCAAAATATTCTACAACTCATTGGATTCTAGGAGGGGTTCTAGACTATTGGAAAACTACAAATGTAATGCTCCCACTCAAGAAGTGAAAGAACAGAAAGCAGTGCCAGTTAGACTGTTCAGAGTCAGATGTACAGCATGGAAACAGAGCCTTCAGTGCAACCCGTCTATGCCAACCAGACATCACCAACCCAATGTAGTCCCACCTGCCCACATCCCTCCAAACCCTTCCTGTTCAGATGTCCATCCAGCTGCCTTCTGAATGTTGCAATTGTACCACCCTCTACCACTTCCTCTGGCAGCCCATTCCACATGTGCATCACCCTCTACATGAAAATGTTGCCCCTTAGGTCTCTTATTTTCCCCCTCGCATCACCCCTGGGAAAAGAATCATCTATTTACCCCATTCATGCCCCTCATAAACCTCTATAGGGTCATCCCTCAGTCTCCAACGCTCCAGGGAAAACAGTCACAGCCTATTCAACCTCCTTAAAGCTCAAATCGTCCAACCCTGGTAACATCCTTGTAAACCTTTTCTGAATCCTTTCAAGTTTCACAACATCCTTCTGATAGGAGGGAGACTAGAATTGAACAAAATATTCTAAAAGTGGCCTAACCAATGTCCTGTACAGCTGCAACATGTCCTCCCAACTCACGTACTCAATACTCTGACCAATAAAGGTAAGCATACCAAACACCTTCTTCATTATCCTATCTACCTGCAACTCTACTTCCAAAGAGCTATGACCCTGCACTCCAATGTCTCTTTGTTCAGCAATACTCCCTAGGATCATTAGCAGCAAGAATAGGCTATTCAGTAACTCAAACCTACCTTACTCTTCTCTAAGATAATGCTGGATTTGCCCAAGGTCTCAACTCTTCTTCCACACCAGCTCCACGTAATTCCTAACTCCTTAATGTTTCTTAAACATTGTGATATAGCCCACAACTCTGAGGTAAAACATTCCAGACATTCACTCCACAGGAAATCTTTCACATCTCAGTTACAAAATAAGGGAGACGCATTTAAAACTATATTACTTAATTCAAGATTTCCCCAAGAGTAGAAATAAATGCTAATGAATAAAGGCTTCATTTGTTTATGATTTGGAGATGCCGGTGTTGGACTGGGGTGTACAAAGTTAAGAATCACAACACCAGGTTATAGTCCAACAGGTTTAATTGGAAGCACACTAGCTTTCGGAGCGACGCTCCTTCATCACCTGATGAAGGAGCGTCGCTCTGAAAGCTAGTGTGCTTCCAATTAAACCTGTTGGACTATAACCTGGTGTTGTGTGATTCTTAACTTCATTTGTTTAGTCATTCTTGTCAATTCAGTCCCTTCATCCCAGGAATGAGCCTAGCTAATCTCTTTTGAACCACCTCCAATACTATTATATCTTAAAAACGAAGATCAAAACTCTAGACAACTCAATGTGTAGCCTCTCCAACATCTGGCATAATTATAATATTCCAAATTTTGTTTCACAGACAAAAAAAACACCTAGATGCCTCCATGTTAAACTTTCTTTTTCAAAGAAGTCTTTCCATTAAATAATGGTTTGGCTTTGATGTTTCCTGCTTTCTGGCAAATATTTGCCCATTCACTCAACCTCTCTCTCCCTTTGCAGATACCTTACATCCTCACCACAACATGCCCTCCTTCCTATTTTTGTCATGGACCAATTTGGTCAGATCTTAGAGTCTACTCCCTCAAAATTATTAATGTTGATAGATATTGATACAGTACTAAATAGTTGAGGCCCAAGAATGGATTTTTGTGGCACTCTACTAGTTACACCTATCTAAGCTGAAAAAGACCAATTACCTTTGATCCACTGTCCATGCTGATACAGAATACAAAAATTTTAATAGCAGACCATCTGGAAAATAGCAACAGGGTTGGACATATGAAAAGAAAGTTCTGCTTGATGATTGCTAGCAGAATTGAGTACAAGAGTGATAAGGATGTTTCTGACTTGGACAGAGTGCAAAGGTTTACCAAGTTTGCCAGGACTAACAAATGAAAACAGCCTGGATTAGATTAAGAATATATTAACTGGAGTTTAGAAAAATGGGGTGTGTGTGTTTGTGCACGTGCGTGCATGTGCGTTTGTGGGGGTAGGGGAGTCACATAGAACTCCATGAACTTCTAACAGACCTAGACAGGGCAAATGCAGGAAGGATGTTTCTGAAGACTGGGGAGTTCAGAACTAGGGTTCACAGTCTAAGGTAAAGGAATGAGCCATTTTGAACAGAGAAATTCCTTCACTTAACAGAGTGATATATCGGTGAAACTTTCTTCTACAGAAATCAGGCTAAAATGTTAAAGTCTAATGATGCTCAGAAAAATATAATGACAGAATGGGTATCCCAAAGAGAAATGATCAACAGGGAAATGTCACTATCTTCACTTGAAGATATTTAATCTAAAGGTACAGATCACCTTGAAAAGTTGAATAAAGTAGCATGAATTTTTGAATAGCCAGAAAATGAGTAAAATCAGGAGTGTCAATCTGCACAATTCTTGATAAGGTTTCAAGCAACATATTGAGATTCAATGAAACAAATCAATGGGACAAATTTATTTTCAGAAATTTTAATCTTTGACCCTAAATTCCTTTAACTTCAAGGACTTGCTCCTGTATTTTGCAACCAAGGAGTTCGGTTCACATCATCTTGCACCACCAAGTGCTTTTGAAGGACTTCCCAACTGATGACAGGAGAATTCTTCTTGAAACGTTGTAACCATCACCATTTTGGGTCAAGTATAGCAAATGATTGCAGCACTGTAAAGATGCTGGTGCACAGTATCACAATTTGACTACAAACAGGATATTAAACATGAGGGAACTTGACAGTCGTTGATCTTCAGATTGGAACATCTCAAATGGTCCTGGTGTCCAACGCACAACCAGTCACTATTTATCAAATACAATGAGTTACCTTTTCATCAACCAAAAATGATGAATATGTGTCTCAAGTATGTAAATAATCAAGTACTGACACTACTTTATTCACTTCTGTATGAGATGTGTGCCTTGTCACTACTGAGAGAAAGTATTATGAGTCTCACAAATGTCTAACACTAGCCGATAATAGTTCGGATAGTTGTACCATTAAATAATATCTGGAAGTTATGCATTTGCTTCTTTAGAATTATAATCAAAAATTGTTTCCCCAAACCACCAGGCACCAACCACTATGCTAGAACCACACTGGGGAATTATCTTTGTTTGGTAAATGTCAGAAATACACACTTTTTCCATTTATTTAGAAGAATGTTAAAGATATTACATTACTGCAAATGACAGAAACTACTCTTCTAGGCTGCTCACTGATTAGAATGAGAAATGGCAGTGATTAGAAAATGACTGGTTCGATGAACCAATTTACAATAATGGAATGGACACAGTCCAAAGTGACAATGCACTGACCCCTTAAAGAAATGGGTATACCTTTTTACTGGCTTTCTTTTAATGAAGAATCAAGTTTGTGCAATCTTTCAGTGATCTGCTATAGTCCAAGAATTGCTCATGCCCTCCCCACCCCTCAGGGATTTGCATGATAGTAAGTGTACCTCAAAATTATTGAACCCAATGATTCAGTTTACAATTTATCTTGACATTGGCTTATTTTGGTTTTCACTGAGCATCTGACCCACACACAAATCCAATTGGGTTCATTCGTCAATACACATCACTGAGGAATCACAACATTCTGAATAGAAGAAAATCTGAATTTCTGAAATAAAAGCAATTGTGGAAATGAAGATGTAAACCTGAAATAGGCCAATCCCAGTTTAACACTCAACGTCCCATCAATGAACTATTTCACCTGGTCTTATATCAGACACGGTCCAGAGTAGAGTAGTTCTTCACTGTTCTTGTATGGGACACTAGTAATTTGTTGCCTACCCCTAATTATTCTTGAATTCAGTTGCTTGATGAACTATTGCAGAGGGGCGAGAAGAATCAACCACACTGATATCGATCTGCAGTCACATGTAGACCAGATCAGGTAAGGATGGCAGATTTCTTTCCCTAAAAGGCATTTGTGAACCAGATCAATTTCAACAGCAATTGAAGCTAGTTTCATTATCACTGTTACTGACACAGCTTTTCAATTCCAGATTTACATCAATTGAATTTAGATTCCTTGCCATGGTGGGATTTGAACCCTTGTCCCTGGATTATTACACCAATATCATTATGACACCATCATCCTCCCTATCTATCCCCAAGGGTGTAATGGATATGCAGCTAGATTTCAAATTTTTGTTGCAGACCTCCAGCATTTCAGAGCTCATGAGATCCCCCAAAACAATTTCAGCTTCTACCCTCAATCCTTCTCACCGAAGATGGATCGCCACAGATTAATAACAAATTTGTTTTGGAAGTAACACCTCTGGATTACTTGGTTTTTTCCCGGTTTTCAACATCAAACAAAATAAAGCCTTCAAGAACAAAGTTACTTTTCCAACCATCCTAGCTTCTACACTTGCCCCAACATCCCAATTTGATTATTATGGTTCATAAACAAGACCTTGCTGAGGGGGCAACAGTAAATCGACTCAATTACAATGACAGCATGTTACACAAACCAGTCGCCACCTTTAATATGGATCTATAAATAATTACATTGCAGCTTTAACACTGATGCTTTCAAGAAATTACATGGTAATTTTGCGAAGACTAGTTTTTCTTTATACAAAACAAATGCTTCCTTTCACAGTCAGCCTCTGACAAGCAGTAGTGTGTCCTTATGCTTTTGCCTGGGTATACTGAACCTAATACAAATACACAACCTACCAGTTTTCTGTGAAAAGACTTTCAGATCCTAGTGCAACATTTCTGTTCTCAGAACTCGCTGTGAGCTCCACAATCAGAAAGCTTGATGTTGACTTTCAAACTGATCTCAGTCAGTGTTGCTCGGTTGCTCCCGTGTAAAGGAGATTTGCTGATTGAAAACATTGAATGTCATACAATCAGCCTCTTGTTCCTTCAATCACATTGGCCTAGTTGGTTTCTCCCATACCCAGCTGTGAATTTCGAGGAAGCCACAATACCAAAAAAGACGGAGCCAGGGAATTAAGATAAATCATCTCAAAGGTGTTCGCACCAGTGATTCCTTGCTTTCAAGTAAATTCCCCACTTCCCAAAGTACAAGATGAACTTTGTACAGATCAACATCACTGCCAGAGAGTAATACAAGCCCCACAATGTCCAACACTGATGACTAGCCCTAGCCTATAACAGAGTTTGAATAGTTGTGTTATTAAGCAGTATGTCAAGGTTGTGTAACTGCTCATTTCAGAAACAGCTCACAACACAAAGCACATTGGAAATACTTTTCCAAGTAGTGTATATATACCATTTATAGTTCAAGTGACTGGCCTGAATCAGTCCCCACAGAATGGGCTAAAAACATTATGAATGTAAAGGATTAATTAAAATCTGGCTTCCTATTGAACACCGAAGGTTTCAACATTTCCCATTCCTTGTCAATTCACTTCACCATCATAACACAGAAGTATAAAAGGTGGATGTTTCCTTTGCAGCTTTGGAGAGATTTTGGAGAGATCAGTAGCAACAACTTATTGGATGGCGTAATACTTAACACCCCCCCCCCTCCCCATTTAAGAAAACCCAAAAACGCAAGAGCCCCATTTAAATGTGTTTGCACTGCCTTTAACACAGCATATTAGCTACTAATACAATTATCCCTTCTAATTTTTAACACAGCACAAAAAGGAAGGCTTTTTGTAAGTTTAAAAAGAAGCAGCCTTCCACCCAGGTTCTTACACTTTCCCTCCTATTATATGCCCCTGAATCACAATACTGTACATGCTGTATGCCAGAAATCATACAGCAAGAAGCTCTTTACTATCCCATTGGCAGGTTTGCAGAAAAGGAGCTTACAGACAGGAAAACTTGATTTTCAGGTGTTGAAACAAAATGACACTCTGGTCCAGTGCTGAAAATACGTTCCAAGTGATATCTAGTTAGTTTGGAGTCTGAACGTTCACCTGAACAAAACTCTTTAATACTCAGTATTTAATTATGTTTGTGTGGGCAGTCTAGTCATTAGGTTGGGAATGGAGATCCTGGCCAAGATATAGTGTTCAACCCCTCACCCAGTGGTCCCAGCTAACAATTCAGGGCAGGCAAGCTCTAGCCTCACGCACTCAATCACAGGCTACAGTCAGTCCTTCTGGTTAGGAAGGTTACATCCCAGCGTCCTGCACTGTCCAATAAGAAAGTTACTCCTTGATCACTTAGAGGCAGCTATGAGTGGCAACATTACAACAGTGAAGGATGTGATGAAATGAGGAATGGACTACTTGAAGACTGTTTTGATGTCACAGCTACAGTGAGGAAAGTTTTTAGCTGCTCCAAGCCTCCCCACTGCCCCAATGTCAAAGGTCCAATTGCTTCAGTTTTCATGCTAAGGTGCTGAGATGCTACAGAGAATGAGGTCTCCCCTCAGGACAGCGAACCTCCACTACTTCTTGCTGCTGCTGCATGAAAAATATTCTGCAAGAGATAAAAGGAGAGTCTATGTTAACTGGCTGAACACGATTGACATTACTCATAAAGCTAATGTCAAGGAGTTTGATTTTATGCTGAAAGATACAGGCTTTTAATGATAAGACCTCCCAAAGCACAATGTAAAATAACACTAAGATCTTGGAATCTATATCCAAACCATTTTAATCAGCAACTCGCCCCGCACCCTCCACCCAAGCTGCTGAACCTTAATGGGGGTAGTTTGATGGACAATGGAAATTGTCCACTGCCCTACCCAAGTAGGCAAGTCCCATGCGAGAGCCAAATAGTAACATTATTTCAATGGAGGATGCTATAAAAGAAATGGTCATGTTTTCTACTAATAGCCAGCCCAAAAACTAAGCAACTCAACTTGAGACAACTATCCCATTACAAACAAAAGAGGGATTGGATTTGGATTAGCTGAAGGTGAATTCCTGTAATTTATTGATGCCAGCGCTTCAGAAAAGCTAAACTCAGAGACCGACAGTAAAGCAGATTCCTGAAATACCCATGAGGCAGACACTGGACCTCGCAACAGCAAGGCGACCAGACGTGACCAGATAATTTAATTCTAAGTGAGTCATATGTTGCACTGGAAATCTAATCCCAGAATGAGCCAGTAGATAATGCACAGACCAAGGCCTATCTGACACCAGAGCTCCCAACTAAACAGGCGTAGTCAAGAGTTCGATGAGGTTTGGTTATGCCGGAGAGGTGATTAGGTGCGGAAAGAGTGGGATAGGAAGTGAAAAGAAAAACTTCTTCCAGATGTTCAATCAGGTTCCCTTTAACAATCCGTGCACAGGACAATCAAACAAAACTTACCGCTTGACATCTGCCCTCTGTTTCTCTATTCTCTTTAGCCCCACCCTACAACGGTGTCTTGATTTACTTTGCCCTCAGAGGAGACACATTTTCTCTTTTTCATAACCTAATTCATACCTATTTACATCATTTATATTTCTTTCACTTCAATTAGCAACTCCTCTGGCTCGTGCTCTGGGCCTCCATACCAAATGTCCCCCTCACTCCTCCTCTGTCTCCGTCAACAGTTTACAGTTCTGAAGTCATATCAGACTTGAAACACTAACTCGTTTCTCTCTCAACAAATGTTGCCAGACTTGCCAAGTTTCTCCAGTATTTTGTATTTGTTTCTGATTTTCAGGATCCCAATATTTTGCTTTTATAAAAAATTCCTTGTTGCCTCGCTGAAAAAAGTTTGGAAGTTGCATCATTGTGACATTACACTGTTCAATCTTACCTGCTCACTTTAAGATTCACGTCAATTGGATAAACTACCATAGGTACACTTTTATACTTCCTAATTTATCTCAGGAGACTTGCTCACATAATAAACACCTTAACATCTAGTGCTCAAATGCATTTCAAGGAATGGAAAAACAGATCACTGCAGGTGGATAAAATCATCTGCGGATATGACAGACAATTAACAGATTAAAAGATTAAGATGAGAATTGGCAGTAGGTACAACACTCAAGTACAAAGGCAGTCGGCTCAATTTAGCAAGGTTGTGGTTTTTCTGTGAATATTATTTACAGATGGAGCCCAGTGCATGAGGGGAAGGAATGATTAGCAGTTTATTCTGGCTCTCAGGGTGGACCAGCATGGGAGGAATTTGAAAAGGAAAATGAAATCATCTTTACAGATTTTCAACTGGAACTAACAGTTGAAGGCTGCTGCTTGGAGCTACTTCTGCCAGGTGACCTGCTATCTTGGTGCCACACTATCTTGTGCCATCCTCACATAGCCACAATAGCCACTTTTGATATCTGTCATCCAGCTACATCCAAGTTGAACCTTTTCTCTATCTTGCTCTCTAACAAAGATTTCTGCAGCTTCTCAGCTCTGATCAAACATCCAAAATATTGACACACTTTTCTGATCGTCACTGTTGAGTTTTTTTTTTAAAAGCTCTTAGAATTTCAATCATCATCTTTCATGGCCTCAGTGTGCGATTTTTAACATCCGTCTTATCATCCACATTTCAAGGCCTCTATAGTTTTGGTTAGATATGTCACCGGCATCATCATCATTGGTTACTTTGCTGGAGATGCAGGTCCAGAACATCAACAATTCGTTCAAAAAACTACCGGGATCACATTAGACAAAAGCTCCTCAGTTCCTGATTCTTAGAGTCATGGAATCCTTGCAGTGTAGGAACAGGCCCTTCGGCCCAACAAGTCCACACCGACCTTCCGAAGAGTAACCCACCCAGACCCATTCCCCTACCATATTACTCTACATTTACCCCTGACTACTGCACCTAACCTGCACACCCCTGAACACTATGGGCAATTTAGCATGTCCAGTTTACCTAACCTGCACATCTTTGGATTGTGGGAGGAAACCCACGCAGACATGGGGAGAATGTGCAAACTCCGCACAGAACTCACTCAAGGCTGGGATTGAACCCGGGTCCCTGGGGCCGTGAGGCAGCAGTGCTAACCACCAACTCAGATCGAACAGTTGGGCCCAAACCGGAGGTTGAGGGCCACTTGGTCAAAGCCGCTGGTAAACGCAGGCTCTAAGCTGAAACAAGCCTATCCGAGTCTATTTCTGAGGCAACACTCAATTTTGTTTGATTAAGAGGACTTAAAGGCTGTTCACTCAATTGTGGCAATTCCTAAAGTCTAACACCAGTAACTCAAAGTATATGCAAAATCATTGAGAGAGATTTAAAGAACAAATTTATTTTGTTTTAAATCCGTTAGCTGGAGGTGGCTATTGCTAGCTGGGCTAGTATTCATTGCTAATCCACAATTACAATTGAGAAGGTGATGATGAGCTGCCTTCTTGAACTGTTGCAGGGAGACCAACAGTGTTGGGTAGAAAGGAGATCCATCTCATTTTCAGAAATATATGTGGGCAGGAAGAATTATGATACTTTTATACACGAACGATATTAGGCAGGATTTAAGCATGAGACGGTCTATCGGAGTTGTTCAACTGGAACAAGTTGAAACCCAATGAAACAAACCAAAGAACTATGGATGCTGGAAATCAGAAACAAGAACAGAAATTGCCGGAAAAAACTCTGGCAGCATCTGTGGAGAGAAAACATGTGCACAAAAGCAGGGAACTATCGTGCACAACCAACATTCCCTTTAAAGGTGCATATGTGGCAATGCAGCAATCTTAAAGGGACCATCCAGTACAACAAACAGACCACATCCAACAAAGATTAAAGGGAACATTGTGACCGATATCCCCATCAATAAAAACCTGCCAATTTCAGTCTTGAAAGCTTCCACTGACCCCCCAGTATTGAATCTTTGGGGAGAGATTTCTATTACTCTTGCAAGTGTTTCCTGATTTCACTCCTGAATGGTTTGACTCTGATTTTCAGACTGTAACACTTGTCATTGATTTCTCCACCAGAAGAGACTATTTACCAGTGTTGAACCAAAGAAAATTCATTCCATTGCTCTGATCACCAGCATATCTCCTCCAAGAGGCAGAAAAGGGCCTCTTCAGAATTACAAGAGACTAATGGAGAACATGGCAGATCATTTGAAAGGCATCACAATCAATAACCTATTATTAATTAAATTGATGACGTTAATATTGGCCACTGGTTAGAAGGGTAACTGAACTCAGAGCCACTGACAGTAATATTTGCTCTTCAGTGGAGAGTCCCAAGCATGCTTGTTAAGGGGCAAATCGGTAACTGGACAACCCTGGGACAGTTTGGGACAACCCTGGGACAGTTTGGGACAACCCTGGGACAGTTTCATGCCAGCCTCACCAGCGACATCTAAGTATTTGTACGCACTCCTCCAGCCCCCATGTCCATACCATGTGGTTGGTGCTATTCCTATTATCTTCATCATTGCCAACGTCTTCCATCTGTGGGAGAAGCAGAAACAAAGTGAGAGTGACAGGATGGGCAGTGGGAGATAGAGGGTGGTGAAGACAGAGGTTAAAACACTCATTACTTTAAAAACTGTCAAGGATGATAAACCGGGCAATTACAGGCAAGTCAGTATTATGTCAGTGGTGAGGCCAGCATTATTGCCAACCCCTAAATGCCCATGAACCTACTGGCTCTCCAGGCAATTTCCGAGGGCAGTGAAAAGTCAAGTACATTGTTGTGGGTGTGGAGTCACAAGTCAGTCAGACTGGGTAAGGATGGTGTCCTTCCCTCAAGGATGTTACTTCACCAGATGGTAGTTTTGGCATCTAGTTGAGACTAGCTTTCAATTCCAAATTTTTTACAACTGAACAGCTGCCATGGTGGGATATGAACTCTCACTGATCAGAGCTGCTGGATTAATTATCCAGTGACATTACCACTACCCTACCATCTCTCCACATCTGTACGAGGGATATCAGAGTTGCAGTCAAAACAAAGAATATCTTCACTTCAGCCAAAACAGAGACACTCTGGCCTACTGGCTGAAGATAAAGATGCCAGTTCTTAATGGGAGCGAAGCTTGTTCCATGTACTCTTATTACATGATCAGGCAAATCTTGGGGCAAAGGACAAATCAATAGCACAGTCTGTTTAGACAAACAAGTACCTAATATGGCTTACCTCTTTCCTCCATCTCAGCTCACACAGAACACGCTCAAAACATTCGTGCATGTAGTTAAACTACAAATGGAAACAAAAAATACAGTATCACAGAAGCATGCCAGAGCACTCAACCAGCAGTCAAATAGTTTACAGAAGTGCAGTTGCTAAAAGTGTGTTTAAAAGTGGCAATTCCAGCCCCACCTGCCCACGTCCTCAAAGGAACAGTGAGGGGAGGGGATACAGTGGGTCAGGTTACCACATCCTAAGCCAGGCCCAGGACATCCCTAGTACGTTCTACCTGAGGTACATGACAGACAACAGCATAGATGAATTAAACATCTCACTGTTCAACTGTTCAGCATTTGCACTGCACACTTAAGGACTTGTCCTGAATTCCTTCCTGTTTTGAGCAATGCAGCGGCACTGCATCAGCCCATACCTGTGAAATGCTCCACATCCCTCCAGGTCAGAGAGAAGAACTTTTTAACAGCAACTCCGATTCCAAAATAAAGGAATTGGATTTACATTTGAAAAGGAGAAGCTGGGAAGGGCTCTGAAGCAAGCGCAGAGGTCCAAACCTTAGTGGACAATTCTCAAAGACCCACAATGGTCATCTTCAGTGTTGTGTAAATCTAAAGGAACAAACATCAGTAGATAAAGTACACTTCCTAACATCAGTACCTCCCCACGTGGCTTACAGCTAATGCAACATGGTAATAAAAACCTGGTCATTTTATTTTTTAAATGTGGTATCAGTTACAGATAAACATTGGCTCAGACACTGGAGCAGACCCCTCCGCTTTTCTTCGGACTTGGGTCTTTTACCAATTCCTGAGAGGGTATACAGATTTGATATCTTGCTCAAAAGGCAGCACCCTTACTGCAGCATTCCCACAGAACATCACAAAAGGGTCACCCCAGTCTTAATTTTCAAGTTTCTGAATTGGGGCTTGAATCCTTCAGTCCCAAATCAGATGAGAGCTTCACTCACTAAACCCTGGCAGATTCCAACTAAACCACCCAATGAAGAAACAGCTTTGTGTTGCCAATGGCAATAGAGTCAGAGTCATAGAGATGTACAGCATGGGAACAAACCCTTCGGTCCAACCCATCCACACCGACCAGATATCCCAACCCAATCTAGTCCCACCTGCCAGCACCCAACCCATATCCCTCCAAACCCTTCCTATTCATATACCCATTCAAATGCCTCTTAAATGTTGCAATTGTACCAGCCTCCACCACATCCTCTGGCAACTCATTCCATACACGTACCACCCTCTGCGTGAAAAAGTTGCCCCTTAGGTCTCTTTTATATCTTTCCCCCCTCACCGTAAACCTATGCCCTCTAGTTCTGGACTCCCCGACCCCAGGGAAAAGATTTTGCCTATTTATCCTATCCATGCCCCTCATAATTTTGTAAACCTCTATAAGGTCACCCCTCAGCCTCCGACGCTCCAGGGAAAACAGCCCCAGCCTGTTCAGCCTCTCCCTGTAGCTCAAATCCTCCAACCCTAGCAACGTCCTTGTAAATCTTTTCTGAACCCTTTCATGTTTCACAACGTCTTTCCGATAGGAAGGAGACCAGAATTGCATGCAATATTCCAACAGTGGCCTAACCAATGTCCTATACAGCCGCAACATGACCTTCCAACTCCTGTACTCAATACACTGACCAATAAAGGAAAGCATATCAAACCCCTTCTTCACTATCCTATCTACCTGCGACTCCACTTTCAAGGAGCTATGAACCTGCACTCCAAGGTCTCTTTGTTCAGCAACAGTCCCTAGGACCTTACCATTCAGTGTATAAGTCATGCTAAGATTTGCTTTCCCAAAACGCAGTACCTCGCATTTATCTGAATTCCACTACATCTACGACTTCTCAGCCCATTGGCCCATCTGGCCCAGATCCTGTTGTAATCTGAGGTAACCTTCTTCGCTGTCCACTACACCTCCAATTTTAGTGTCATCTGCAAACTTACTGACTGTACCTCTTATGCTCGCATCCAAATCATTTATGTAAATGACAAAAAGTAGAGGGCCCAGCACCAATCCTTGTGGTACTCCACTGGTCACAGGCCTCCAGTGGAGTACCACAAGGATTGGTGAAAAACAACCCTCCACCACCACCCTCTGTCTTCTTCCTTTGAGCCAGTTCTGTATCCAAATGGCTAGTTCTCCCTGTATTCCATGAGATCAATAGTTCCGCCTGCCCCTCCTGCAGGAAGTACTAAAGTCAGCCGAGAAATGCAAGACAGAGTTACTCACGTAAGGAGTGAAGATTTTCACCCAGCGAGGTTTCTTTTCACCACGGATGTACTCAAAGCAGAATGCCATCCCCTCCTCATCTGTATCCCACTGGTGCATCTCATCCCATTCAAACATGATTACCTGGTTCTTTTAAAACAAAAGGATAAACAAACCCTCAGTACTTTTTCCACAAAGAAAAGTAAGAAATGACAAACCGATTCAGTTCAAGTAGTTCAGGAGGCATTCAAACCTTCGTTTTTCAATCCAAATACATAGCATTTAAAACAATTCAATGAGGAAATTACTTGAAAGGATGTGAGTAGCAAAGAGTTGCCTTAGAATGGTGGTGGTCCAGGAGGAGAGAAACACTTGTACAGACTTTAGGGCGGATGGATTATGTGGTGCTGTCTAATTTGAGATTGGATTCATTCCTGGTGATTTGGGCAAATGGAAATCAGTGGGATATAATTAATATAGAAATTAAAAGGCAGTTTGTAGTGTCAGAGAGTAAGTTCAAGCTCTCACTCCATTACACTCATAATTTCACCTCAGCTGCATTGGAAGAGAAGAGATTGAGAAAGTAATTTTCACCCAACTATTGAAGTATGCCTCTCAGCTAACTATACAGAAGCATATACTTCCACACAAATTAAATCTCTGTCCCCTGTGGATGCAGGCATAATCAAAACTTTCAAGTCAAATCAAAACACTGCTTTTGATGGGGTTACGTACTAAAAGATATAGAGCAAAGTTGGGGAAATCAGGTTGAAATGCAGTGCAGGACCCCATGACCCAAACATCATTGGCCGGATTCTTACTGGATCAATGGTCTCAGGACCAGGCCCTGAGACATGACAGAATGAACAACTTTATTGGGAGTTTTCTATAGACTCCCAATAGCAACAGAGACATAGAAGAGCAGATTGGGAGGTAGATTTTTGGAAATGTGCAAAGGTAACAGGGTTGTTGTTTTGGGTGACTTCAACTTCCCTAATATTGATTGGAACTTTTGTCAGGTGTGTCCAGGAAGGATTCCTGATTCAATATGTAGACAGGCTGACTAGAGGGGAGGCCATATTGGATTTGGTGCTTGGCAACGAACCAGGTCAGGTGTCAGAGTGCTTGGTGGGAAAGCATTTCGGTGACAGTGATCACAACTCCCTGACCTTTATTATACTCATGGAGAGGGATATCAGCAGACAGTATGGGGAAAGTATTTAATTGGGGAAGGAGGATTTACAATACTATTTAGCAGGAAATGTGGAGCATAAATTGGGAACAGATATTCTCAGGGAAATGCACAACAGAAATTCGGAAGTTGTTTAGGGAGCATTTGAAAGTGCTGGATAGGTTTGTCCCACGAGGCAAGGAAGGGATGGCAGGCTGAAGGAACCTTGGATGATGAGAGACGTGGAACATCTAGTCAAGAGGAAGAAGGAAGCTTACTTAAGGTTGAGGAAGCAAGGATCAGACAGGGCTCTAGACGGTTACAGAGTAGCCAGGAAGGAACTGAAGAATGGACTTAGGAGAGCTAGAAGGGGGCATGAATAAGCCTTGGCGGGAAGGAGTAAGGAAAACCCCAACGCGTTCTACACTTATGTAAAGAGAGAAGAGGATGGCCAGAGTGAGGGTAGGGCCGATCAGGGATAGTGGGGGAAACTTGTGCCTGGAGTTGGAGATGGTAGGGGAGGTCCTGAATGAATACATTGCTCAGTTATCACTAGTGAGAGGGACTTCTTCATTTGTGAGGATAGCATGAAACAGGCTGATACACTCAAGCAGGTTGATGTTGAGGAGTAGGATGTGCTGGAAACTTTGAGAAACTGGAGGATAGATAAGTCTCCTAGGCCAGACAAGATATACCCAAGGTTACTCTGGGAAATGAGGGAAGAGATTGCAGCATCTTTGGTGATGATCTTTGCATCCTCACTGACCACTGGAGTAGCACCAGACGATTGCAGGGTGGCAAATGTTCAGGAAAGGGAAGAAGGATAATCGTGGGAATTACAGACCAGTCAGTCTTAGGTCGGTGGTAAACAAAGTATTGGAGAGCATTCTGAGAGACAGGTTTTTTTTATATTATTTGTAAAAGCATAGTTTGATTAGGTTAAATTCCCTACAGTATGGAAACAGGCCCTTCTGCCCAACAAGTCCACACCGACCCTCCGAAGAGTAACCCGCCCAGACCCATCGCCCTCTGATTAACGCACCTAACACTATGGGCAATTTAGCATGGCCAATTCACCTAACTTGCACATCTTTGGACTGAGGGAGGAAACCGGAGTACCCGGAGAAAACCCACACAGACACAAGGAGAATGTGCAAACTCCACACAGACAGTTGCCAGAGGCTAGAATTGAACCTGGGATCCTGGAACTGTGAGGCAGCAGTGCTAACCACTGGGCCGCCCTAGAGATAGTCAGCATGGCTTTGAGAGGGGCAGGTCATGCCTCACAAGCCTTATTGAGTTCTCTGAGGATTTGACAAATCACGTTGATGAAGGTAGAACAGTGGATGTGGTGTATAAGATTCTTCATGGTAGGCTCATTCAGAAAGTAAGATGACAATGGCATTCGGGAGATTTGGCTATCTGGATACAGAATTGGCTGGTAGTAGAAGATGTAAAGTATTCAGCCTGGAGCTTGGTGACTAATGGTGTTTCACAAGGATCTGTTCTGGGATCTCTGCTCTTTGTGGTTTTTATAAATGACTTGGATAAGGAAGTGGAAGGGTGGGTTAGTACTTTTACCGATGACACAAAGGTTGGTGGAGTTGTAGATTGTGTGGAGGGCTGTTGTAGTTTGCAATGGGACATTGACAGGATGCAGAGCTGGGCTGAGAAGTGGCAGATTGAGTTCAACCTGGAAAAGTGTGAAGTGATTCATTTTGGAAGGTCAAATTTGAATACAGATTACAGGGTTAAAGGCTGGATTCTTGGCAGTGTGGAGGAACCCAGGGATCTTGGATTCCATGTCCACAGATCCCTCAAAGTTGCCACCCAAACTGATAGTGTTGTTAAGGCGGCATATGGTGTATTGGCTTTCATGAGTAGGGGGATTGAGTTTAAGACCACGAGGTTCCTGGACGAGCCCTGGCTATCATTCCCTTGAGCGGCACAGTGGCTCAGTCATTAGCACTGCTGCCTCACAGCACCAGGGTCCCAGCTTCAATTCCAGCCTCGGGCAACTGTCTGCGTGGAGTTTGCACATTCTCCCAGTGTCTGTGTGGGTTTCCTTCGGGTG